>NC_134361.1:97083716-97338889 GCF_048569485.1 Anomaloglossus baeobatrachus | reverse complement strand
GATTTGCATCAAGCACATTCAAAAATACGCTATTCTTAGCCGTCCACAGGATGACACCGGGGTAGGTAGCAAAGTCTTTCCTGATCCCAGCTCTGTTCATCTTGGCTTCTTTTAAAAACACAGCAAGCAAGGGTTACTCCAAGCGGAGTCTCCCTTTTTTCCAAAAATTGGGCCACACAGACACCCACCCCATCAGTGGCAGCACTTGGGCCCTAGTTGCAAACAGGATGTTTTGATTTGCATCAAGCACATTCAAAAATACGCTATTCTTAGCCGTCCACAGGATGACACCGGGGTAGGTAGCAAAGTCTTTCCTGATCCCAGCTCTGTTCATCTTGGCTTCTTTTAAAAACACAGCAAGCAAGGGTTACTCCAAGCGGAGTCTCCCTTTTTTCCAAACATTGGGCCACACAGACACCCACCCCATCAGTGGCAGCACTTGGGCCCTAGTTGCAAACAGGATGTTTTGATTTGCATCAAGCACATTCAAAAATACGCTATTCTTAGCCGTCCCCAGGATGACACTGGGGTAGGTAGCAAAGTCTTTGCTGACCCATGACTTGTTCATCTTGGCTTCTTTTAAAAACAATGTAAGCAAGGGTTACTCCAAGCGGAGTCTCCCTTTTTTCCAAAAATTGGGCCACACAGACACCCACCCCATCAGTGGCAGCACTTGGGCCCTAGTTGCAAACAGGATGTTTTGATTTGCATCAAGCACATTCAAAAATACGCTATTCTTAGCCGTCCCCAGGATGACACCGGGGTAGGTAGCAAAGTCTTTGCTGACCCATGACTTGTTCATCTTGGCTTCTTTTAAAAACAATGTAAGCAAGGGTTACTCCAAGCGGAGTCTCCCTTTTTTCCAAAAATTGGGCCACACAGACACCCACCCCATCAGTGGCAGCACTTGGGCCCTAGTTGCAAACAGGATGTTTTGATTTGCATCAAGCACATTCAAAAATACGCTATTCTTAGCCGTCCCCAGGATGACACCGGGGTAGGTAGCAAAGTCTTTCCTGATCCCAGCTCTGTTCATCTTGGCTTCTTTTAAAAACACAGCAAGCAAGGGTTACTCCAAGCGGAGTCTCCCTTTTTTCCAAAAATTGGGCCACACAGACACCCACCCCATCAGTGGCAGCACTTGGGCCCTAGTTGCAAACAGGATGTTTTGATTTGCATCAAGCACATTCAAAAATACGCTATTCTTAGCCGTCCCCAGGATGACACCGGGGTAGGTAGCAAAGTCTTTCCTGATCCCAGCTCTGTTCATCTTGGCTTCTTTTAAAAACACAGCAAGCAAGGGTTACTCCAAGCGGAGTCTCCCTTTTTTCCAAAAATTGGGCCACACAGACACCCACCCCATCAGTGGCAGCACTTGGGCCCTAGTTGCAAACAGGATGTTTTGATTTGCATCAAGCACATTCAAAAATACGCTATTCTTAGCCGTCCACAGGATGACACCGGGGTAGGTAGCAAAGTCTTTCCTGATCCCAGCTCTGTTCATCTTGGCTTCTTTTAAAAACACAGCAAGCAAGGGTTACTCCAAGCGGAGTCTCCCTTTTTTCCAAAAATTGGGCCACACAGACACCCACCCCATCAGTGGCAGCACTTGGGCCCTAGTTGCAAACAGGATGTTTTGATTTGCATCAAGCACATTCAAAAATACGCTATTCTTAGCCGTCCACAGGATGACACCGGGGTAGGTAGCAAAGTCTTTCCTGATCCCAGCTCTGTTCATCTTGGCTTCTTTTAAAAACACAGCAAGCAAGGGTTACTCCAAGCGGAGTCTCCCTTTTTTCCAAAAATTGGGCCACACAGACACCCACCCCATCAGTGGCAGCACTTGGGCCCTAGTTGCAAACAGGATGTTTTGATTTGCATCAAGCACATTCAAAAATACGCTATTCTTAGCCGTCCCCAGGATGACACTGGGGTAGGTAGCAAAGTCTTTGCTGACCCATGACTTGTTCATCTTGGCTTCTTTTAAAAACAATGTAAGCAAGGGTTACTCCAAGCGGAGTCTCCCTTTTTTCCAAAAATTGGGCCACACAGACACCCACCCCATCAGTGGCAGCACTTGGGCCCTAGTTGCAAACAGGATGTTTTGATTTGCATCAAGCACATTCAAAAATACGCTATTCTTAGCCGTCCCCAGGATGACACCGGGGTAGGTAGCAAAGTCTTTGCTGACCCATGACTTGTTCATCTTGGCTTCTTTTAAAAACAATGTAAGCAAGGGTTACTCCAAGCGGAGTCTCCCTTTTTTCCAAAAATTGGGCCACACAGACACCCACCCCATCAGTGGCAGCACTTGGGCCCTAGTTGCAAACAGGATGTTTTGATTTGCATCAAGCACATTCAAAAATACGCTATTCTTAGCCGTCCCCAGGATGACACCGGGGTAGGTAGCAAAGTCTTTCCTGATCCCAGCTCTGTTCATCTTGGCTTCTTTTAAAAACAATGTAAGCAAGGGTTACTCCAAGCGGAGTCTCCCTTTTTTTCCAAAAATTGGGCCACACAGACACCCACCCCATCAGTGGCAGCACTTGGGCCCTAGTTGCAAACAGGATGTTTTGATTTGCATCAAGCACATTCAAAAATACGCTATTCTTAGCCGTCCCCAGGATGACACTGGGGTAGGTAGCAAAGTCTTTGCTGACCCATGACTTGTTCATCTTGGCTTCTTTTAAAAACAATGTAAGCAAGGGTTACTCCAAGCGGAGTCTCCCTTTTTTTCCAAAAATTGGGCCACACAGACACCCACCCCATCAGTGGCAGCACTTGGGCCCTAGTTGCAAACAGGATGTTTTGATTTGCATCAAGCACATTCAAAAATACGCTATTCTTAGCCGTCCACAGGATGACACCGGGGTAGGTAGCAAAGTCTTTCCTGATCCCAGCTCTGTTCATCTTGGCTTCTTTTAAAAACACAGCAAGCAAGGGTTACTCCAAGCGGAGTCTCCCTTTTTTCCAAAAATTGGGCCACACAGACACCCACCCCATCAGTGGCAGCACTTGGGCCCTAGTTGCAAACAGGATGTTTTGATTTGCATCAAGCACATTCAAAAATACGCTATTCTTAGCCGTCCACAGGATGACACCGGGGTAGGTAGCAAAGTCTTTCCTGATCCCAGCTCTGTTCATCTTGGCTTCTTTTAAAAACACAGCAAGCAAGGGTTACTCCAAGCGGAGTCTCCCTTTTTTCCAAAAATTGGGCCACACAGACACCCACCCCATCAGTGGCAGCACTTGGGCCCTAGTTGCAAACAGGATGTTTTGATTTGCATCAAGCACATTCAAAAATACGCTATTCTTAGCCGTCCCCAGGATGACACTGGGGTAGGTAGCAAAGTCTTTGCTGACCCATGACTTGTTCATCTTGGCTTCTTTTAAAAACAATGTAAGCAAGGGTTACTCCAAGCGGAGTCTCCCTTTTTTCCAAAAATTGGGCCACACAGACACCCACCCCATCAGTGGCAGCACTTGGGCCCTAGTTGCAAACAGGATGTTTTGATTTGCATCAAGCACATTCAAAAATACGCTATTCTTAGCCGTCCCCAGGATGACACCGGGGTAGGTAGCAAAGTCTTTGCTGACCCATGACTTGTTCATCTTGGCTTCTTTTAAAAACAATGTAAGCAAGGGTTACTCCAAGCGGAGTCTCCCTTTTTTCCAAAAATTGGGCCACACAGACACCCACCCCATCAGTGGCAGCACTTGGGCCCTAGTTGCAAACAGGATGTTTTGATTTGCATCAAGCACATTCAAAAATACGCTATTCTTAGCCGTCCCCAGGATGACACCGGGGTAGGTAGCAAAGTCTTTCCTGATCCCAGCTCTGTTCATCTTGGCTTCTTTTAAAAACAATGTAAGCAAGGGTTACTCCAAGCGGAGTCTCCCTTTTTTTCCAAAAATTGGGCCACACAGACACCCACCCCATCAGTGGCAGCACTTGGGCCCTAGTTGCAAACAGGATGTTTTGATTTGCATCAAGCACATTCAAAAATACGCTATTCTTAGCCGTCCCCAGGATGACACTGGGGTAGGTAGCAAAGTCTTTGCTGACCCATGACTTGTTCATCTTGGCTTCTTTTAAAAACAATGTAAGCAAGGGTTACTCCAAGCGGAGTCTCCCCTTTTTTCCAAAAATTGGGCCCCACACACACCCACCCATTCAGTGGCAGCAGTTGTGCCCCAGTTGTACACTTCACAGCTAGATTTGCATCAAGCACATTCAAAAATACGCCATTCTTATCCGTCCCCAGGATGACACCGGGGTAGGTAGCAAAGTCTTTCCTGATCCCAGCTCTGTTCATCTTGGCTTCTTTTAAAAACACAGCAAGCAAGGGTTACTCCAAGCGGAGTCTCCCTTTTTTTTCAAAAATTGGGCCCCACACACCCACCCATTCAGTGGCAGCAGTTGTGCCCCAGTTGTACACTTCACAGCTAGATTTGCATCAAGCACATTCCAAAATACGCCATTCTTATCCGTCCCCAGTATGACACCGGGGTAGGTAGATAAAGTCTTTCCTGATCCCAGCTCTGTTCATCTTGGCTTCTTTTAAAAACACAGCAAGCAAGGGTTACTCCAAGCGGAGTCTCCCTTTTTTTCCCAAAATTGGGCCCCACACACCCACCCATTCAGTGGCAGCAGTTGTGCCCCAGTTGTACACTTCACAGCTAGATTTGCATCAAGCACATTCCAAAATACGCCATTCTTATCCGTCCCCAGGATGACACCGGGGTAGGTAGCAAAGTCTTTCCTGATCCCAGCTCTGTTCATCTTGGCTTCTTTTAAAAACAATGTAAGCAAGGGTTACTCCAAGCGGAGTCTCCCTTTTTTTCCAAAAATTGGGCCACACAGACACCCACCCCATCAGTGGCAGCACTTGGGCCCTAGTTGCAAACAGGATGTTTTGATTTGCATCAAGCACATTCAAAAATACGCTATTCTTAGCCGTCCCCAGGATGACACTGGGGTAGGTAGCAAAGTCTTTGCTGACCCATGACTTGTTCATCTTGGCTTCTTTTAAAAACAATGTAAGCAAGGGTTACTCCAAGCGGAGTCTCCCCTTTTTTCCAAAAATTGGGCCCCACACACACCCACCCATTCAGTGGCAGCAGTTGTGCCCCAGTTGTACACTTCACAGCTAGATTTGCATCAAGCACATTCAAAAATACGCCATTCTTATCCGTCCCCAGGATGACACCGGGGTAGGTAGCAAAGTCTTTCCTGATCCCAGCTCTGTTCATCTTGGCTTCTTTTAAAAACACAGCAAGCAAGGGTTACTCCAAGCGGAGTCTCCCTTTTTTCCAAAAATTGGGCCACACAGACACCCACCCCATCAGTGGCAGCACTTGGGCCCTAGTTGCAAACAGGATGTTTTGATTTGCATCAAGCACATTCAAAAATACGCTATTCTTAGCCGTCCCCAGGATGACACCGGGGTAGGTAGCAAAGTCTTTGCTGACCCATGACTTGTTCATCTTGGCTTCTTTTAAAAACAATGTAAGCAAGGGTTACTCCAAGCGGAGTCTCCCTTTTTTCCAAAAATTGGGCCACACAGACACCCACCCCATCAGTGGCAGCACTTGGGCCCTAGTTGCAAACAGGATGTTTTGATTTGCATCAAGCACATTCAAAAATACGCTATTCTTAGCCGTCCCCAGGATGACACCGGGGTAGGTAGCAAAGTCTTTCCTGATCCCAGCTCTGTTCATCTTGGCTTCTTTTAAAAACACAGCAAGCAAGGGTTACTCCAAGCGGAGTCTCCCTTTTTTCCAAAAATTGGGCCACACAGACACCCACCCCATCAGTGGCAGCACTTGGGCCCTAGTTGCAAACAGGATGTTTTGATTTGCATCAAGCACATTCCAAATCCACAAGCATTTACTCTCCCCAGGATGACACAGGGGTAGTAAATTCCTTCTGGATCCATGACTTGTTCATTTTGATGAACGTCAGTCTGTCCACATTGTCACTGGACAGACGCGTGCGCTTATCTGTCAGCACACACCCAGCAGCACTGAATACACGTTCAGAGACAACGCTGGCAGCTGGACACGACAAAATCTCCAAGGCGTAAGTTGCGAGCTCTGGCCATTTTTGTAGGTTTGAAGCCCAAAAGGAGCAAGGCTCCAGTTGCACAGTCATGGCATCGATGTTCATTTGGAGATACTCCTGTATCATCCTCTCCAGCCGTTGACTATGTGTCAGACTTGTTGTCTCTGGTGGCCTTGCAAAAGAGGGTCTAAAAAAATTATGAAAAGATTCCATAAAATTGCTGTTACCGGCACCAGAAAAGGTCCTACTGGTACGGGTAGACTGTTGAAGATGACGAGACCGTCCCATGTTTGTCAAGTTACAACTGGGAGATTCACTCCCTGCACCTGCACGGTTGTTTGGTGGAAAAGCCGAGCTAAGATCTAGTAACAGCTTCTGCTGATACTCCTGCATACGTGCGTCCCTTTCTATGGCTGGAATTATGTCACAAAATTTGGACTTGTACCGGGGATCTAATAGTGTGGCAATCCAGTAGTCATCATCACTTCTAATTTTGACAATACGACTGTCATGTTGGAGGTAGTGCAACAAAAAGGCACTCATGTGTCTTGCGCAGCCATGCGGACCAAGTCCATGCTGTGTTTGTGGCATAGAGGTGCTACCCGTTCTTTCTTCCTCTGACATCTGACCCCAACCTCTTTCAACTGAAATTTGACCAAGGTCTCCCTCATCCGCTGAGTCTTCCATGTCCATGGACAGTTCGTCCTCCATTTCTTCATGTTCTCCTGCACCTTGCTCAACATTTCGCCTGCTACTATGCGCCCTTGTCGATCCCTGTCCCCCATGGTCCCATGCCTGCTGCGTTGGTGATGATGAACGTCTGGACCTTCGTGATGTTGTTGTCCCTTGCGCATATGAATCCTCCTGTAGTTCCTCCCCTTCATGTTGTCCCACCCCCTGACTCCGAATAGTGTTTAGCGTGTGCTCCAGCATGTAAATGACTGGAATCGTCATGCTGATAATGGCATTGTCAGAGCTAAACATATTCGTCGCCATGTCGAAACTGTGCAGAAGGGTGCATAGGTCCTTGATCTGAGACCACTCCATCAGGGTGATCTGCCCCACCTCTGCATCTCGTTGGCCCAGGCTATACGTCATGACGTATTGCACCATGGCTCTGCGGTGCTGCCACAGTCGCTGTAACATGTGGAGAGTTGAATTCCAGCGTGTCGCCACATCGCATTTCAGGCGATGAACCGGCAGGCCGAAAGACTTCTGGAGCGATGCAAGTCGCTCTGCTGCGGCGCTTGAACGGCGGAAGTGAGCTGACAGTTTTCGTGCCCTGTTCAGAAGGCCATCTAGGCCGGGATAGTGTGTTAAAAATTGCTGCACGACAAGGTTCAACACGTGAGCCATACAAGGTACGTGTGTCACCTTGCCCAGGCGAAGTGCCGCACCCAGGTTTGCAGCATTGTCGCACACGGCCTTACCAGGCTGCAGTTTGAGTGGAGACAACCATTTATTAAACTCGGACCGCAAAGCTGACCACAACTCCTCAGCTGTGTGACTCTTATTACCAAGACATGTCAAGCTAAAGACCGCCTGATGCCGTTGCGCTCTGCTGCCAGCATAGTAATGAGGGGTGCGTGATTCCTTCTGCGCAGTGAGAACGCTGGTGGCCTGACCAGGCAGGCTTGGGGCGGAGGTGGAGGACCCAGATGAGGTGGAGGATGCAGAAGCAGTGGCGGAACTTGGACAGACAGAGGATTGACACACAAGTCGTGGGGACGGCAAGACTTGTGCAGCAGACCCTTCACCATCTATCACCATAGTTACCCAGTGCCCAGTCAGCGACATGTAACGTCCCTGTCCATGCTTACTGGTCCAAGTATCGGTGGTGAAATGCACCCGTTCACACACAGAGTTTCTCAAGGAAGCGGTGATGTTGTGTGCGACATGCTGGTGTAGCGCGGGCACACCTTTCTTAGAGAAGTAGTGGCGACTAGGCATCTGGTACTGGGGCACAGCGACAGACATAAGGTCTCTAAAATCCTGTGTGTCCACTAGGCGGAAAGGCAGCATTTCGGTAGCCAACAGCTTACAGAGGGATAGAGTCAACCTCTTAGCTTTGTCATGGGTCGGAGGAAGTGGCCTTTTATTTGACCACATCTGAGGGACAGAGATCTGGCTGCTGTGTGTAGACGGTGTTGAGTAGGGTGTCCCTGGAAAAATGCAGGTTTGTGAGGAAAGTGCAGGCGGAGACATGATGTTGCCTTCATCCAACGTTGGTGCTATCGATGTCTGAGAGAGCTGTACACACTCACTTGTTTCCCCTTCCAAACCAACTGACGACCTTACAAGCAAACTGCCTGTTGCGGTTACAGTGGTGGAAGTTTTGCGTGGAAAAACAGGTGTGGCAGCTGTCCCCACAGTCCTAGAAGATGAAGAGCGCGCGGATGCAGTGGAAGGGGCGGGCGGTGGATGGTTCGCTCCGCTAGGCCGCATTGCAGCACGGTGAGCTTCCCACCGGGACTTATGATATTTATTCATGTGACGATTCATGGAAGAAGTTGTCAAACTGCTGAGCTTTTGACCTCTACTAAGAGAATCATGACAAATGTTACATATCACATGAGTTGGGCGATCTTTTTCGATGTGAAAAAAGGACCAGGCTAGGCAAGGCTTAGAGGCCATGCGACCTGTTGATCCACCCCGAATAATGCTCATAGGCAGAGTGGTGGCTGAGGATGCAGTTGTAGACGTGCTACCAGTGCTCCGACTCTGTCCAGGAAGGCGCAAGGTAACTTCGTCGTCGGTTGCATCCTCCTCCACCGCCTCTGTTGACCTCCTCGAGTGCCTGACTGGGGGTTGACAGTAGGTGGGATCTAGAACGTCATCATCAATTGTTGTGTTTGCACTCCCCTCCCCCTCAGACCGAGCCTCTTCTTGCCCTGACCGAATATTTAAGTTGTCATCCCAATCGGGTATCTGCGTCTCATCTTCATCAGTATGTTCCTCATTGTCTATAACCACAGGTGTTACAGTTTGTGACAAAGGGTCAACATTATGCTCAGAAACTTGGTCCTCACGGCCTGAATCTGAGTCACAAAGGTTCTGGGCATCACTGCAGACCATTTCCTGTTCTGTACTCACTGTAGCTTGGGAGCAGACCTCTGATTCCCAGGCTATAGTGTGACTGAACAGCTCTGCAGACTCAGCCATCTCAGTTCCACCATACTGTGCAGGGCTGATGGAGACTTCAGAGCTGGGAGAAATCAAGTGTGATTGGGATGACAACTCAGAGGACTGGTGTTTTTTGGATGCGGTACTTGAAGTGGCTGAGAGGGCACTTGTTGGACCACTTGAGATCCATTCAAGCATTTTCCTTTTTTGCCCATCATCTACCTTTCTTCCTGTTGTTCGTGTCCGTAAAAAAGGGAGCACATCGGATTGTCCACGGTAAGTAGTAGACATCTTACTTTTGCTGGTAGATGGTCTATCTTCAGCAGATGATAATGGAGCTTTGCCACCTTCCCCACGGACAAAACCTTTTTTGCCTTTTCCACCACGCCTCTTCCCCTTTCCACCAGCATCTGTCATTTTGCCACTCATGTTGATTGCGACAAGATTGTGGACTGAAAATGTGGTAGTAAAAATTGAGAGGTGGTGAAGATTGCAGTGGTGGTCTAGCTTTATTAACAGCAGAATAATAAAGAATAAATATCCCTGACAATGCAACTTAGTTATAATTAGTTGGAGTGTGCAACGCAGGCAGACGTGCTGCAAATGTCTTTGCACTAGTGGGACTATAGCAAAGTCCAATAGCCACGTATAGGATGCCACTAGGTACACTGAGTGTTTGCTAGTATAATGGCTTGGTTAGAATGAGTTGTAGTGTGCAACGCAGGCAGACGCGCTCTGCAAATGTCTTTGCACTAGTGGGACTATAGCAAAGTCCAATAGCCACGTATAGGATGCCACTAGGTACACTGAGTGTTTGCTAGTATAATGGCTTGGTTAGAATGAGTTGTAGTGTGCAACGCAGGCAGACGCGCTCTGCAAATGTCTTTGCACTAGTGGGACTATAGCAAAGTCCAATAGCCACGTATAGGATGCCACTAGGTACACTGAGTGTTTGCTAGTATAATGGCTTGGTTAGAATGAGTTGTAGTGTGCAACGCAGGCAGACGCGCTCTGCAAATGTCTTTGCACTAGTGGGACTATAGCAAAGTCCAATAGCCACGTATAGGATGCCACTAGGTACACTGAGTGTTTGCTAGTATAATGGCTTGGTTAGAATGAGTTGTAGTGTGCAACGCAGGCAGACGCGCTCTGCAAATGTCTTTGCACTAGTGGGACTATAGCAAAGTCCAATAGCCACGTATAGGATGCCACTAGGTACACTGAGTGTTTGCTAGTATAATGGCTTGGTTAGAATGAGTTGTAGTGTGCAACGCAGGCAGACGCGCTCTGCAAATGTCTTTGCACTAGTGGGACTATAGCAAAGTCCAATAGCCACGTATAGGATGCCACTAGGTACACTGAGTGTTTGCTAGTATAATGGCTTGGTTAGAATGAGTTGTAGTGTGCAACGCAGGCAGACGCGCTCTGCAAATGTCTTTGCACTAGTGGGACTATAGCAAAGTCCAATAGCCACGTATAGGATGCCACTAGGTACACTGAGTGTTTGCTAGTATAATGGCTTGGTTAGAATGAGTTGTAGTGTGCAACGCAGGCAGACGCGCTCTGCAAATGTCTTTGCACTAGTGGGACTATAGCAAAGTCCAATAGCCACGTATAGGATGCCACTAGGTACACTGAGTGTTTGCTAGTATAATGGCTTGGTTAGAATGAGTTGTAGTGTGCAACGCAGGCAGACGCGCTCTGCAAATGTCTTTGCACTAGTGGGACTATAGCAAAGTCCAATAGCCACGTATAGGATGCCACTAGGTACACTGAGTGTTTGCTAGTATAATGGCTTGGTTAGAATGAGTTGTAGTGTGCAACGCAGGCAGACGCGCTCTGCAAATGTCTTTGCACTAGTGGGACTATAGCAAAGTCCAATAGCCACGTATAGGATGCCACTAGGTACACTGAGTGTTTGCTAGTATAATGGATTGGTTAGAATGAGTTGTAGTGTGCAACGCAGGCAGACGCGCTCTGCAAATGTCTTTGCACTAGTGGGACTATAGCAAAGTCCAATAGCCACGTATAGGATGCCACTAGGTACACTGAGTGTTTGCTAGTATAATGGCTTGGTTAGAATGAGTTGTAGTGTGCAACGCAGGCAGACGCGCTCTGCAAATGTCTTTGCACTAGTGGGACTATAGCAAAGTCCAATAGCCACGTATAGGATGCCACTAGGTACACTGAGTGTTTGCTAGTATAATGGCTTGGTTAGAATGAGTTGTAGTGTGCAACGCAGGCAGACGCGCTCTGCAAATGTCTTTGCACTAGTGGGACTATAGCAAAGTCCAATAGCCACGTATAGGATGCCACTAGGTACACTGAGTGTTTGCTAGTATAATGGCTTGGTTAGAATGAGTTGTAGTGTGCAACGCAGGCAGACGCGCTCTGCAAATGTCTTTGCACTAGTGGGACTATAGCAAAGTCCAATAGCCACGTATAGGATGCCACTAGGTACACTGAGTGTTTGCTAGTATAATGGCTTGGTTAGAATGAGTTGTAGTGTGCAACGCAGGCAGACGCGCTCTGCAAATGTCTTTGCACTAGTGGGACTATAGCAAAGTCCAATAGCCACGTATAGGATGCCACTAGGTACACTGAGTGTTTGCTAGTATAATGGCTTGGTTAGAATGAGTTGTAGTGTGCAACGCAGGCAGACGCGCTCTGCAAATGTCTTTGCACTAGTGGGACTATAGCAAAGTCCAATAGCCACGTATAGGATGCCACTAGGTACACTGAGTGTTTGCTAGTATAATGGCTTGGTTAGAATGAGTTGTAGTGTGCAACGCAGGCAGACGCGCTCTGCAAATGTCTTTGCACTAGTGGGACTATAGCAAAGTCCAATAGCCACGTATAGGATGCCACTAGGTACACTGAGTGTTTGCTAGTATAATGGCTTGGTTAGAATGAGTTGTAGTGTGCAACGCAGGCAGACGCGCTCTGCAAATGTCTTTGCACTAGTGGGACTATAGCAAAGTCCAATAGCCACGTATAGGATGCCACTAGGTACACTGAGTGTTTGCTAGTATAATGGCTTGGTTAGAATGAGTTGTAGTGTGCAACGCAGGCAGACGCGCTCTGCAAATGTCTTTGCACTAGTGGGACTATAGCAAAGTCCAATAGCCACGTATAGGATGCCACTAGGTACACTGAGTGTTTGCTAGTATAATGGCTTGGTTAGAATGAGTTGTAGTGTGCAACGCAGGCAGACGCGCTCTGCAAATGTCTTTGCACTAGTGGGACTATAGCAAAGTCCAATAGCCACGTATAGGATGCCACTAGGTACACTGAGTGTTTGCTAGTATAATGGCTTGGTTAGAATGAGTTGTAGTGTGCAACGCAGGCAGACGCGCTCTGCAAATGTCTTTGCACTAGTGGGACTATAGCAAAGTCCAATAGCCACGTATAGGATGCCACTAGGTACACTGAGTGTTTGCTAGTATAATGGCTTGGTTAGAATGAGTTGTAGTGTGCAACGCAGGCAGACGCGCTCTGCAAATGTCTTTGCACTAGTGGGACTATAGCAAAGTCCAATAGCCACGTATAGGATGCCACTAGGTACACTGAGTGTTTGCTAGTATAATGGCTTGGTTAGAATGAGTTGTAGTGTGCAACGCAGGCAGACGCGCTCTGCAAATGTCTTTGCACTAGTGGGACTATAGCAAAGTCCAATAGCCACGTATAGGATGCCACTAGGTACACTGAGTGTTTGCTAGTATAATGGCTTGGTTAGAATGAGTTGTAGTGTGCAACGCAGGCAGACGCGCTCTGCAAATGTCTTTGCACTAGTGGGACTATAGCAAAGTCCAATAGCCACGTATAGGATGCCACTAGGTACACTGAGTGTTTGCTAGTATAATGGCTTGGTTAGAATGAGTTGTAGTGTGCAACGCAGGCAGACGCGCTCTGCAAATGTCTTTGCACTAGTGGGACTATAGCAAAGTCCAATAGCCACGTATAGGATGCCACTAGGTACACTGAGTGTTTGCTAGTATAATGGCTTGGTTAGAATGAGTTGTAGTGTGCAACGCAGGCAGACGCGCTCTGCAAATGTCTTTGCACTAGTGGGACTATAGCAAAGTCCAATAGCCACGTATAGGATGCCGCTAGGTACACTGAGTGTTTGCTAGTATAATGGCTTGGTTAGAATGAGTTGTAGTGTGCAACGCAGGCAGACGCGCTCTGCAAATGTCTTTGCACTAGTGGGACTATAGCAAAGTCCAATAGCCACGTATAGGATGCCACTAGGTACACTGAGTGTTTGCTAGTATAATGGCTTGGTTAGAATGAGTTGTAGTGTGCAACGCAGGCAGACGCGCTCTGCAAATGTCTTTGCACTAGTGGGACTATAGCAAAGTCCAATAGCCACGTATAGGATGCCACTAGGTACACTGAGTGTTTGCTAGTATAATGGCTTGGTTAGAATGAGTTGTAGTGTGCAACGCAGGCAGACGCGCTCTGCAAATGTCTTTGCACTAGTGGGACTATAGCAAAGTCCAATAGCCACGTATAGGATGCCACTAGGTACACTGAGTGTTTGCTAGTATAATGGCTTGGTTAGAATGAGTTGTAGTGTGCAACGCAGGCAGACGCGCTCTGCAAATGTCTTTGCACTAGTGGGACTATAGCAAAGTCCAATAGCCACGTATAGGATGCCACTAGGTACACTGAGTGTTTGCTAGTATAATGGCTTGGTTAGAATGAGTTGTAGTGTGCAATGCAGGCAGACGCGCTCTGCAAATGTCTTTGCACTAGTGGGACTATAGCAAAGTCCAATAGCCACGTATAGGATGCCACTAGGTACACTGAGTGTTTGCTAGTATAATGGCTTAGTTATCAGTTGGAGTGTGCAGAGGACAAGAGGGTACAGTGGCAGGATTGTGGTGCTCTGGGTAGAGGAATGGAAGACTGCCTTTCTATTCCCTCCTAATGGTGAAATGCAGGTAGGAAATCCCTGACCTGGGCTACACAGACGCTGTTGCTGTTTGCAGGACCTGTCACCTATGGCTCTCTGACCCTGCCGGTTGGAGCCCTTAAAAGGACTGCTATAAAGTGCTCTCCCTAAGCTGTCTAACGCTGTGTATGCAGCGCATACAGCTGTATCGGCTATAGGACTCAGGAAGACGGAGCTGCGACAGTGATGTCTGACACCAAAGACGCAGAAGGCAGATAATGGCGTCCGTGAAGAAAATGTCCGGTTTTATAATGCAGGGACATGTGACATGCAGATCCTATCACACATGCCGTTGCTTCTCTGGCTCAAAGTCCACTTAGCTGTGTGTGTGTCTGGGATTGGCTGACATGCTGGCCCGCCCCACAAGACGCGCGCGCTTAGGGAAGGAAGACAAGAAAAAAAAAAAAAAAAAATGGCGATCGCCATTATAGAAACAGCAGTGATCTGAAGGCGCTGTTCACGCACACTATACACTGAAATGTGATAATAGTTTGATTCACAGAGTGACTTACACTATTACAGCAGAAACCAAGCTATGATTTAGCTGTTTTTTGGCTGCTAGAACCGTTCTCGAACGTTTCTAGAACTACCGAGCTTTTGCAAAAAGCTCGAGTTCTAGTTCGATCTAGAACATGCCCCAAAATCACTCGAGCCGCGAACTGGAGAACCACGAACCACGAACCGCGCTCAACTCTAGTCTTTATACTATACCCTCTCATCACAATCCCCCTCTCGCTTTGGCCTAACACTGTCCTCTAATGCTACCCCTTCTCTATACTGGCCCCCTCCACTAAACAGTCTCTATTCTGTGTCCCCTCACATTTTTCTCATTCCTTACTGTCTCCTCACTACCTCCATATGCAGCCCCCTCACTCCTCATACTGTGTCCATATACATTACCTCATTGATCCCCATAATATGTCCGCACCCATCCTGCCCACTTACTCCTCATAACGTTTTCTCAAATTTGCCCCTTTGCTCCACCATATACATTCCCCCAATGGCTCCACATACTATGTCTGTATACAATCCCCCTCACCCTTGCTCCCTATACTATGTATGTATACATCACGCTCACCCTCTCTCCCCATACATCCCCCCTCACCCTCTCTCTCCCCATACTGTGTCCATAGATACTTCCCCCTCCTCATCTTTTCTCCCATATACTATGTCCATATATACTTCACCTTCCCCATCCTATCTCCGCCATTGTTGTGAATACGTTTTCCAGTTTGGGTCTCCCTCTTGTCGTCAGTGCTGGCAGGGCAGTTGATGTGTGGAATGAAAGCCACACACCTGTGGAGGACTGGCAATCAGGGTCAGATTGAGCTATTTAACTGAGCAGTTTTCTCTTGTTACTTGCTGGTGTTCAATGTCTCCTGTGTGTTAAGCACATTCTGTGACCAGCTCTGCTCACTACCAGAACTCCTCTCAGATAAGTGGTCTTTGAACCTCTGCTGTTTGCTTTCCACTTTCTTTTTTTTTTCTGCTTTGATACTAATGCTTGATTCCTATTTTGTCTGTGTGGAGTTCTTGGTGGAATGGGATCATTCCCTGCTGGGAGTGTCTGTATACTTAGATCCATGATTCTGCAAGGTATTGTGTTTGTCATGCTTGGTATTAATTCAATCCCTCATCTATATTAGTGCTTTTGGATGCCAGTAATATCAGAATGCTGATACAGTGGGGGAGAAGTCGTGTAACCTCAGGATTTTTCCATATCAGACGTGCTGGTATATATTAGGGTTTTTACAGCTACAGACAGGTGCTCTTTCCTATACTTTCCTATTAAGATAGTTTGGGCCTCACCTTTGCTGAATCTGTCTTTTCTGGCTTTGTATTGTGTTTTTTTATATCACCGTAGACTTTACATGTGGGGGGCTATCTTTCTATCTTTGGGGACTGCTCTGAGGCAGATTAGCTTTCTTATATCTCTATCTGTGAGATTATTTAGTTCTCCGGCTTTGTCGAGGCATCCTGGTCATTGTAGGCACGCCCCACGGCTACTTCTAGTTGTATGTCAGGATTAGGTCTGCAGTCCGTTAAGTTTCCAGCCACTCTGTTACCTTTTTGAGATTCCGCATTTTTTTATCCTCCTCGGTCCCTGAATCATAACAGTACCACCGGCCTCACCTAGATTCTAGGGTACTCAAAAGAAGGAAAAAAAAGTGTGGCAGAATTTTTTTTTCTTGTGTGTTTTTTCCTCTTTATCTCTGGGTGCTCTGGAGGATCTTGTGCTGTTATGGCTGTCACACAATTAGCTGGGTAAGTCGAACAGGTAACTTCACAGGTTTAAGATATATGTGATTATCTTGACCAGACACCTGCGTTAGAACCTAAGATACCTTTACCAGATTTGTTCTCTGGGGATCGGTCTAAATTTATGAACTGCAAGAACAATTGTAGGTTATTTTTTACCTTGAAACCCAAGTCCTCAGGGTCTTCAAGGCAGGGAGTTCAGATTGTTATCTCTTTACTGCGTGGTGACCCCCAGGATTGGGCCTTTTCCCTGGCGCCTAAAGATCCTGCTCTTGCTGATGTGGATTTTTTTTTTCAGGCTCTAGGGTTATTATTAGTGATGAGCGAGCATGCTTGTAACTACTCGGTACTCGCACGAGTATCGCTGTACTCGGGCTGCTCGGCGGGGACCGAGTAATCTCGCGATACTCGTGCTGTACTCGTGGTCTTCATTTCTGCATGTTGGCGCTCTTTTGAGAGCCAGCCCTCATGCAGGGATTGGCTGGCAGACCACTGCAATGCCACAGCCCTGTTAGTTGTGGAATTGCAGTGATTGGCCGGCCTGCACAGCGTGACCGAGCCTTTATATCGGCCGGCGCGCTGTGCTCTGCTCACAGCTATCCAGACAGTCAGTGCAGGGAGAGTGTCGCTGATTCAGGGAAAGCTTTGCGGCCCTTTATAGTTAGTTCCGGAGCAGGGCTGCAAACAGTGTGACCAGAAGTCCTTCTCAGGACTATTCTAGTTGTATACAGGCAGGCAGGGTATAGCCAGGTCGGAGTACAGTAGCAGAGTCCTTCTCAGGACTATTGTTGCTATATACAGGCAGGGTATAGCCAGGTCGGAATACAGGCTATTGACCAGAAGAGTCCTTGTCAGGACTATTGTAGCAGTATACAGGCAGGCAGGCAGGCAGGCAGGCAGGGTAGTGGTGACCGTATACCAGCCTTCATCATATCTGGGGCTGGTGTACACAGTGTAAAACAGTCCAGATAGTGTCAGACTTCTCAGTAATTGTCGCTCCTAAAAACCAGTTAGGTTCTTATTGCGTCCGTGCTTGCATTTAAAAACAGCACGTGTGTGGCAGTCGGTGGCAGGGTACAGGTGCGCGTTTTGCACAAACTATTATATAACGCACAAGTCTAGTGTATAATACACGTCAGTCAGCAGTGTCTGATAGTGTCAGACTTCTCAGTAATTTGTCGCTCCTAAAAACCAGTTAGGTTCTTATTGCGTCCGTGCTTGCATTTAAAAACAGCACGTGTGTGGCAGTCGGTGGCAGGGTACAGGTGCGCGTTTTGCACAAACTATTATATAACGCACAAGTGTAGTGTATAATACACGTCAGTCAGCAGTGTCTGATAGTGTCAGACTTCTCAGTAATTGTCGCTCCTAAAAACCAGTTAGGTTCTTATTGCGTCCGTGCTTGCATTTAAAAACAGCACGTGTGTGGCAGTCGGTGGCAGAGTACAGGTGCGCGTTTTGCACAAACTATTATATAACGCACAAGTCTAGTGTATAATACACGTCAGTCAGCAGTGTCTGATAGTGTCAGACTTCTCAGTAATTGTCGCTCCTAAAAACCAGTTAGGTTCTTATTGCGTCCGTGCTTGCATTTAAAAACAGCACGTGTCTGGCAGTCGGTGGCAGGGTACAGGTGCGCGTTTTGCACAAACTATTATATAACGCACAAGTGTAGTGTATAATACACGTCAGTCAGCAGTGTCTGATAGTGTCAGACTTCTCAGTAATTGTCGCTCCTAAAAACCAGTTAGGTTCTTATTGCGTCCGTGCTTGCATTTAAAAACAGCACGTGTGTGGCAGTCGGTGGCAGGGTACAGGTGCGCGTTTTGCACAAACTATTATATAACGCACAAGTCTAGTGTATAATACACGTCAGTCAGCAGTGTCTGATAGTGTCAGACTTCTCAGTAATTGTCGCTCCTAAAAACCAGTTAGGTTCTTATTGCGTCCGTGCTTGCATTTAAAAACAGCATGTGTGTGGCAGTCGGTGGCAGCGTCAGGCTCCATATTGTCCCTGGATAGAGACGTGCATGATGGCCTGTAAACATGAAGTGCCCATTGTAAGGAAGTGGGTCTATTGTAGTATAGCCCTTAGGCAGGGCAGCCAAAAATTGGGAGGCTCCACATTGTCCCTGGATAGAGACGTGCATGATGGCCTGTAAACATGAAGTGCCCATTGTAAGGAAGTGGGTCTATTGTAGTATAGCCCTTAGGCAGGGCAGCCAAAAATTGGGAGGCTCCACATTGTCCCTGGATAGAGATGTGCATGAGGGCCTCAAAACATTGTTCCCATTGCAAAGGAGCGGGTCTCCTGTCGTTGTAATGCCCATTCAGAAAGAATGGGCGAAAAAATTTACCACTGGGGGTATACCTGAAACAACGGCTTAACTATTGTAACGGTCACCATGATGGCGCATGAGGAGAAGGAGGAGCAGTCCAGCGATTAGCCAAAGTCCAGAAGTGTGTTACCATGGGTGAGTGGAGGTACATGGCAAATTCCCGTTACAAACTTTAAATTCCGCTCTCATTTGCTGGTGGTGTGGTGAAGTCTGGCCAAATCCAACCCTTGTTCATCTTGATAAGAGTCAGCCTGTCAGCATTTACAGTTGACAGGCGGGTGCGTTTATCTGTAATGATTCCACCTGCGGCACTAAAAACACGCTCTGACAAAACGCTAGCGGCAGGGCAGGCCAGGACTTCCAAGGCGTAGAGAGCCAATTCATGCCACGTGTCCAGCTTGGATACACATTAATTGTAAGGCACAGAGGAATGTCGGAGTACAGTTGTTTGATCTGCAAGGTACTCCTTGAGCATCTGGGCAAACTTAGGATTTCTTGTGGCACTACCCCTCACCTCAGGGGCTGTGGTATGTGAGGGGCTGAGAAAACTGTCCCACATCTTAAAGACTGTTCCCCTACCTCTGGCGGATTGGACTTGTGCCTCTCTCGGCTGTACGCCTTGGTTGTCCACTGATTCCTGACCTATGCCGCTAGCGTTTTGTGAGGGGAATGCTTTGCCTACTTCCGTGACTATGGCCTTCTGGAACTGCTGCATTTTGCCTGACCTCTCCGCCTCGGGAATAAGAGACATAAAGTTCTCCTTTTAGCGTGGGTCTAACAGTGTTACCAACCAGTAATGATTGTCGGCCAAGATGTTCTTAACGCGAGGGTCACGAGACAGGCAGCTTACCATAAAGTCAGCCATGTGTGCCAGACTCTTAACAGCTATCACTTCAGTATCCTGACCAACACGATGACTGAACATGCTGTCCTCCTCCTCCTCCTCCTCATCATCTACCCTGTCCTCTGGCCAGCCACGCTGAACCGAGGATATGTGTCACGCTCCCCGGGTCCTTGGCTTCCCTCCCCGGGTCCTCTGCTCCGCTCCCCGGGTCCTCAGCCCCGCTCCCCGGCTCACCTGCCACGCTCCCCGCTCTCCAGCCTCCGGTCCCCGTCCTTCCCAGGCCCCCTGGTCCCCGATCGCGGCGCCCGACGGCTTCCCAGGCCCTGGCCGGCTCCCCTGCGTCCTCTTCTCAGCCTCCTTCCCTGGCTTCTGGCACCCGGGCTGCGCGCATGCGCATTAGGGCGCGCGCGCGGTCACTGACCCTTTCTTAAAGGGCCAGCGTCCATTAACAGGTAATGAGGCTAATCAGGTACAGGGTATAAAGGGGTGTATTGTCCAAGGGGGCGGGGCCTGATCTTCGTGTTCCCTAAGCTAGGAGTCAGGTCTCCTGGTGTTTCAGTGCGTGTACTCACCTATCTCTCTTTGTAGAGCCGTGCTTGCTTCGCCATCCAGTCTGCCGTATCCTGAACCCCGAACGCTGTCCTTCTGCCATCCTGACAGTCCGCACCATCTCGGATCCCTGCGGTGACCCGTCATCTTGCTCCCAAGGTTCCGGACCCCGCCTGACATCATCTCGGCTTCCGAACCTGAGCTGCGTCACCCGGACTACCACCCGTAACTCCGTGGTCCCAGGGACTTCTCCGCTATTCCCGTGTGCAAGGACTGTTCTGCTGTTTCTAGTGTTCCAGCTGCCGGACTCTTTCCTACCATCTAGGAGTTCGGTCCAGTGGATCCACCTCCTGGGCCTGCCCGCACACCTGGCCGTGACAGTAAGATCAGGCCATGGATCCCGCTGCAGCACTAGCGGCCTTGCAAGAGGAACTCCAACGCCAGCGTGAAGTCCAGACCCGCATGCTGAACTTCATGACTTCCGTGGACACCCGCCTGACCACGCTACAAGCGGCAGTCACGTCTACAACATCCCAAGCCGCCACTAGTCAAGCCACGTCCCCCGCTCCCGTGGCCGCTTCTTCGGATGCTTCCAGACTGCGTTTGGCCTCACCACCCCGGTACGCCGGAGATCCCAAGACCTGCAGGGGGTTTATAAACCAATGCTCCCTCCACTTCACGCAGCTGCCACATTTGTTTGCCTCCGACCAAGCCAAGGTCGCCTTCATCATGTCTCACCTGGAGGGCGAGGCACTGGCGTGGATGAACCCGTTGTGGGAGAAGGAGGACCCTATGACCAAGGATCTCCAAGAGTTCCTGCAGGCCTTCCGCAGCACCTTTGACGAGCCGGGACGCGCCTCTGCGTCTGCTTCATCCCTCCTCCGCTTACGTCAAGGAACACTGACGGTGGGCCAATACGCCATCCGTTTCCGCACGTTGGCTTCTGAACTCGGGTGGAATAATGAGGCCCTAACAGCCGCCTTCTGGGAAGGACTCTCGAGTCGCATCAAAGATGAGTTGGCGGGTCGTGACGTGCCCTCCACCCTAGATGCCCTGATTGCCCTAGCAACTCGAGTGGACATTCGTTTTCAGGAGCGCTCCAAAGAGCTGTCTCGGGAGAGACGTCCGGTACGGCATTCCCCTCCTCCACAGAAGTCCTCCGTATCGCAGTCATCAACAGCTGGGATTCCCGTCCAAGAGCCCATGCAGATCGACCGAGTACGGCAATCTGAACAACGTCGAGCAGAGCGGCTCGCCAAGGGCCTCTGCTTTTACTGCGGAGAGGACACTCACCTCCTACGCTCCTGTCCGGAAAGGCCGGGAAACTCCAAAGCCTAGGGTTGGTAGGAGAGGCCACCCTAGGTGCTGGGACTCTCTCAGACCCGGTTATGTGGACTGTGCAAGTGTCAACGGGAGAGACGCGCTTCACGGCTGAGGCATACCTCGACTCTGGAGCAGCAGGCAATTTCATCCAGCAGGCCACGGTGGACAAGTACCAGCTGCCTGTTACTCTACTCGAGAAGCCCCTAGTGATTGCCTCTGTGGATGGGAGACCCCTCTCTGACACCATCTCCTGGGTCACCAGACCGGTCGAACTGCGTATCGGTGCCCTGCACACCGAGAACATCACTCTCTACGTCCTTCCACACATGTCCCATCAAATCCTACTGGGACTTCCCTGGTTGCGGACACACGAACCATCAGTCAGCTGGGGTACTGGCGAAATCACCCGATGGGGTTCTGCTTGTCATGAGAAGTGTCTGAAGCCCATACAACCTATCCGACGACCTCCGGTTCCAGAGAACCTACCGGAACTGCCCTCGGCCTATTGGTCCTTCGCAGACGTTTTTGACAAGAAGGAGTCTGAGGTACTTCCGCCACACCGTCCCTACGATTGTGCCATCGACCTGCTCCCAGGAACAACACCACCTCGAGGACGGATATATCCGTTGTCTCCGGCCGAAACCAGGGCCATGTCTACCTACATCACAGAGAGCCTGGCAAAAGGATTCATCCGGAGATCCTCCTCTCCTGCGGGAGCAGGCTTCTTCTTCGTGAAGAAGAAAGAGGGTGACCTACGCCCATGCATCGACTACCGGGGTCTGAATCAGATCACCGTAAAAAACAAGTACCCTCTGCCGCTCATCCCCGAATTGTTCGACCGGCTCAGGGGAGCCCGTGTGTTCACCAAGCTGGATCTTCGGGGTGCCTACAACCTAGTTCGTATCCGCTCTGGGGACGAATGGAAGACCGCGTTTAATACTCGCGATGGGCACTATGAATACTGCGTGATGCCCTTCGGCCTGTGTAACGCACCAGCTGTCTTCCAAGAATTGGTGAACGACATATTCCGGGACCTCCTCTACGTCTGTGTCGTAGTTTATCTGGATGACATCCTTATCTTCTCTCCGGACCTCCAGACCCATAGAGAGAACGTACAGCTGGTTCTGCAAAGACTGAGGGAGAATCGTCTTTACGCCAAATATGAGAAATGCGTCTTTGAGCAGTCTTCTCTCCCTTTCCTGGGATACATCATATCGGGCACTGGACTGCAGATGGATCCAAAGAAGGTCTCCTCCATACTCAACTGGCCTCCTCCTTCTGGACTGAAGGCAATCCAACGGTTCCTGGGATTCGCCAACTACTACCGCCAGTTTATCCCTCACTTCTCTGCCCTGACTGCTCCTCTCTCCGCTTTGACCAAAAAGGAGGCTAATCCAAAGGACTGGTCACCTGCAGCCGACGCCGCGTTTTGCTCCCTGAAGCGAGCATTTGCCTCCGCTCCTGTACTCCACCGTCCGGAGTTAAACCGCCAGTTCACCTTGGAAGTGGATGCCTCCTCCTCGGGAGCTGGAGCAGTGCTCATGCAGAAATCCTCCTCCGGCAAGATGGTGACTTGCGGTTTCTTCTCCAAGAGCTTCTCAGCGCCGGAACGTAATTACACCATCGGTGACCGAGAACTATTGGCGGTCAAACTGGCTCTGGAGGAGTGGCGCTACCTCCTGGAAGGAGCAGTGTACCCCGTGATTATCTACACGGACCACAAGAACCTGGAATACCTGCGGTCCGCTCAGCGACTGAACCCACGGCAAGCCAGGTGGTCCTTATTCTTTGCCAGGTTTGACTTCCAGCTCCATTTCAGACCCGCGGACAAGAATGTACGCGCTGATGCCTTGTCTAGGTCTTTCGTGCCCATGGAGCAGGAGGAAGAGACTACCCAACCTATCATCCCTCCTAGCAAGATTATTCCGGTGGCCCCTGTCACTCTGGCCCAGATACCGCCCGGAAAGACCTACGTCTCTGAAACTGACAGGCAAAAAGTGTTACACTGGGGTCATGCCTCCAAAACAGCCGGTCATGCAGGCCAGAAGAGAACATGGGGTGCGATTGTACGCCATTACTGGTGGCCATCCCTTCGCACGGACGTCGCTGCTTATGTCTCTGCCTGCTCCTCTTGTGCCAGGAACAAGACGCCCAAACACCTGCCCTATGGCCGTCTTCTGCCTCTGCCTATACCCTCAGTTCCGTGGCAACACATAGCGATGGATTTTATTACGGACTTGCCATTATCCTCCGGACACACAGTCATATGGGTCGTGGTGGACCGGTTCTCCAAAATGGCTCACTTCGTCCCTATGGCCGGACTGCCCTCTGCTCAGGAACTCGCGGAAGCCTATATACATCACATCTTCCGCTTGCATGGCTTTCCGTCCCACATCGTGTCCGACAGAGGAACTCAGTTCACCTCCCGCTTCTGGAGGGCGCTCTGCAAGCATCTGGGAGTAACTCTGGACTTTTCTTCCGCATACCATCCTCAGTCTAATGGCCAAGTGGAGAGGGTCAATCAAATCTTGACATCCTTCTTACGTCACTATGTCAACGCCCATCACGACGACTGGTCCACGCTTCTGCCTTGGGCTGAATTCTCACATAACCACCATATCAGTGAGTCGTCCTCCAAATCTCCCTTCCATGTCGTTTACGGACTACAGCCCTCCGTTCCATTGCCTATATCCCCTTCTTCGGATGTCCCTGCGGCTGATACTGTAGCCCGTGACTTCGCTACCATTTGGGACTCTGTCAAGGCGTCCCTTGGACGCGCTTCCCAGCAGATGAAGAAACACGCTGACAAGAGGCGTCTGGACCCTCCGTGTTTCTCTCCTGGTGACCTGGTCTGGCTTGCTTCCCAGTACATCCGATTGAAGATACCTTCCTACAAGCTGGGTCCTCGCTACATCGGGCCGTTTAAGGTCCTCAGCAAGATCAATGAGGTCTCCTACAAGCTACAGCTCCCGGCCACGATGAGGATTCCCAACTCTTTCCACGTCTCCCTGCTCAAGCCGGTCGTCCTTGGTCCCTTCTCCGCTGCTGCCTGTCCGGCTCCTCCACCTATTGCCGATGACGACATCTATGCGGTAAGGGATATCGTGGCCATGAAGACCGTACGAGGTCGACAGTTCTTCCTGGTGGACTGGGAGGGGTATGGTCCTGAGGATAGGTCCTGGGAGCCCAGGGAGAACGTGGGCACTCCTCTGATCCGTGCCTTCATGTCCCGGTTGCGGGGAGGGGGGCGTGGGGGGGGGTACTGTCACGCTCCCCGGGTCCTTGGCTTCCCTCCCCGGGTCCTCTGCTCCGCTCCCCGGGTCCTCAGCCCCGCTCCCCGGCTCACCTGCCACGCTCCCCGCTCTCCAGCCTCCGGTCCCCGTCCTTCCCAGGCCCCCTGGTCCCCGATCGCGGCGCCCGACGGCTTCCCAGGCCCTGGCCGGCTCCCCTGCGTCCTCTTCTCAGCCTCCTTCCCTGGCTTCTGGCACCCGGGCTGCGCGCATGCGCATTAGGGCGCGCGCGCGGTCACTGACCCTTTCTTAAAGGGCCAGCGTCCATTAACAGGTAATGAGGCTAATCAGGTACAGGGTATAAAGGGGTGTATTGTCCAAGGGGGCGGGGCCTGATCTTCGTGTTCCCTAAGCTAGGAGTCAGGTCTCCTGGTGTTTCAGTGCGTGTACTCACCTATCTCTCTTTGTAGAGCCGTGCTTGCTTCGCCATCCAGTCTGCCGTATCCTGAACCCCGAACGCTGTCCTTCTGCCATCCTGACAGTCCGCACCATCTCGGATCCCTGCGGTGACCCGTCATCTTGCTCCCAAGGTTCCGGACCCCGCCTGACATCATCTCGGCTTCCGAACCTGAGCTGCGTCACCCGGACTACCACCCGTAACTCCGTGGTCCCAGGGACTTCTCCGCTATTCCCGTGTGCAAGGACTGTTCTGCTGTTTCTAGTGTTCCAGCTGCCGGACTCTTTCCTACCATCTAGGAGTTCGGTCCAGTGGATCCACCTCCTGGGCCTGCCCGCACACCTGGCCGTGACAATATGACTGCATGTCATATCCTCAATTTGGCCAGAGAGTTGCTCCATGTCTTCATCCTCCTCCTCGTCATAGTCCTCCACTGCACGTTGTGATGAGACGAGGCTGGGCTGTGTGTTATCATCACCCACACCCACTACTGTTTCTTGCTCAAACTCATCGCGCTCCACCTGCAATGCATCATGGTTGTTTTTTGAGCAGAGACCATTTTAGAAGGCAGAGAAGCGGTATGGTGACGCTAATAATGTCGTCATCGCCGCTCACCATCTTGGTGGAGTCCTCAAAGTTTTGGCGGATGGTGCATAGGTCGGACATCCATCTCCACTCCTCAGGTGTTATGTGTGGAGTTTGACCCATTTCCCGACGGCTTAGGTGATGCAGGTACTCAACAACTGCCCTCTTCTACTCACATATCCTGACCAACTTGTGCAGAGTTGAATTCCAACGCGTGGGGACATCACACACCAGTCTGTGTGCCGGAAGATGCAAACGGCGTCTTAAGCCGGCAAGGCCGGCTGAAGCAGTAGGTGACTTTCGAAAATGTGCAGACAGGCGGCGAACTTTTACCAGCAGATCAGACAGCTCTGAGTATGACTTTAGAAACCGCTGAACCACGAGGTTGAGCACATGGGCCACGCATGGAACATGTGTCAGCTGGCCTCGCCTCAAAGCCGCCACCAGGTTCCGGCCATTGTCACACACGACCTTTCCTGGCTTTAGGTTCAGAGTTGTGAGCCAGTGATCTGCCTGCTGTTTCAGAGCTGTCCACACCTCTTCTGCATTGTGGGGTTTGTCACCTATGCAGATTAGCTTCAGCACTGCCTGTTGCCGCTTCGCCGAGGCAGTGCTGCAGTGCTTCTGTGTCGCCCTGGACAAGCCAGGGGCCACAGAGCACAACACTTAAACACCCCACACTCCCTGCAGGCATATCATAGTCAAAACACAAAATCCTTGTTGCCTTCCCCAGGGGCTGTTGTCCACACCAGGGTGTGGAGCCAGGCGGTTGGTCTCCACCCACCGAGGAGGAGGGAAAACACAGGCAGTGAGAGTTAAGCTAAGGAAGTGGAAGGAGGAAAGTAGTAGAGAGGAGAAAAGTGACAGCAAAGAGCCTGAAGTTGGTCCGGGTGTGTGGCCCGGACAGGACAGCAAGGTTGGCAGGATGTGGTGACCGTCTGCAGTGGAGGCCGATTGGAGTCTGCCGTAAGGACCGTGGACGGGTGGTGACCCGGCCGTACCGGACCGGTATACAAAGAGAAGCCAGCACCATTGGCAGAGGACTTTCGGATCCCAGCAAGGCTTGGTGTCGCCGTGAACTTGCCAAATCCGTTAGTGAAGGGAACCTCAGGGTTTCCAAACAGCCAAGTCCAGATAGAAGGCAACCGTACAACCGTGAAGGGGAGACACCGCCACCGCCAAGGGCAACCGTCTCCCAGGGCCAGCGCCTGTGGGCAAAAGGGGCTCCTCCGGCCCATATCCAGGTCGGGGAGCGGGTTACCGTTGGGAAACCATCACTACCAACACTTAACTTAGGTGCAGGGAGAGACAGTCATCACTAACCTGCAGGGAGGAACAACCGCAGCCGTCCGAGTGACCCGTCCATCCAGCCACTTGTTTTACCGTGAACTGTGTCATCATCATTGGGCTGAGTGAGTACCTTCGTGCCGTGCGGCACAGCGCTGCCCCTGCGACCCTGCACCTCATCAGGCCCCGCAACCCGCCTGTCATCCATCTCTACCCCATCACCAGGCCCCGGGACAACCAACCCCCCTACCCACGGAGGGGAGAAATAACAACAAAGCTGCTCCCTGTCACAGGCTCCCGGGATCCCCGTCCAGAGCAGCGGTGGTGTCCACACAATCACCACAACCGTGGGTGGCGTCACGGACAATATCCCCAAAACCCAAACCACCCCTTTTCACTCACGGGCGAGTAGCGCCGCTCGAGTCCCCGGGATCCGGCCATCGCTCGAGCCAACGAGCAGCAGCAGCTGTAGAGCTGCGTCAGCCGGACCCGAGCAGTGGGAGAGCGCACCGTCCCCTCCTCCGCCCGCGACACTTCCAGCTTGGGACTGGTGTGGAGGGTAAAGTGGATGAGGATGCGCAGGAGGAGGAGGAAGCTGAGGAGCATGACATTCCGGAGCTGTAGAGTGTGTGTGAAACCCTGACTGAGGTAGGGCCTGCAAAACTTGGTGTGTGAAGGACATGTTCCGTCCCTCGCTCAGACTGGGTCCCAGCTTGCACAATATTAACCCAGTGTGACGTCAACGAGATGTAGCGGCCTTGCCCACATGCACTTGTCCACGTGTCTGTGGTTAGGTGGACTTTGGCTGAAACAGCGTTGTTCAGGGCACGTGTGATGTTTTGTGACACGTGGTTATGCAATGCGGGGACGGCACACCGGGAGAAATAGTGGCGGCTGTGGACCGAGTAACGTGGGACAGCTGCCACCATCAGGTCGCGGAATGCTTCTGTCTCAACCAGCCTAAAAGGCAACATTTCCAGCGCAAGCAGTCGCGAAATGTTAGCATTTAGAACTGTGGCATGTGGGGTGTTGGCAGTGTATTTGCGCCTGCGTTCAAAGGTTTGCTGAATGGATAACTGAACGCTGCGCTGGGACAAGGACGTGCTTGATGATGGTGTTCTTTCTGCGTAGGCAACTGCAGGTGCAGGAGTGGAGGAGGCTTGTTCTCAGGCAGCATGGACAGGGGATTGGCTCGCATGCAGAACCAGCGAAGACGTAGCAGTGACATCAGCAAGCACTGCTCCTCGACTCTGTTGTACTTCCCACAAAGTCGGGTGCTTGGCTGACATGTGCCTGATCATGCTGGTGGTTGTCAGGCTGCTAGTTTTGGTACCCCTGCTGATGCTGGCATGGCAGGTGTTGCAAATGGCCTTTTTAGAATCATCTGGAGCCAACTTAAAAAACTGCCAGTGTCAGAGTTCCGGGTTTTCCAGTTTTCTTTTGAAAGAGCTTGCCCTTTGTTAACATGGAGTTTTCTGTTCTGTTGCCCTACTTCCTGTCCATCTGTTTAAAAGCCGCCCCTAAAGCTTAGTCCAGTGCCTGAGTATACTGCTTCCTGTGTGCTCCTGCCCTGCTGCTTTTGGTTCCTGATTGTTATTCGGATCCTCTTGGAAAACAACCAACACCGACTCTGGACTTCATCTGGTATCATCTAGCTGTGCCCGGACTCCGTTTGCCGTCTTTGGTCGGCACTTCTGCCCGGTTCCTTCTGTTTAATACCACTCTGGACTCACATCACGTACGGACATTTTTGGACTTACCTATTGCCCTTTTGTGTCCCGGCTGCTGCGCATTTAGGGCTTCTGGGGTGATTGCCAGACAGTCCCTGTATAGGGGTTCGCTCTTGGTGGTCTCCCTGGGGGAGTCCGGTGCGCGGTCCCGGGAATTCCCTTTCGCTCCGTCCCTGGAAGGTATTTCCTGTGTTTATGTTCTACTGTGTTTTTGTTCCGTTTATGTACATATTTGCTGGTTGCATATTATAAACGTCTTGCACCAAGAACTCGTCTCTGGTTGTCATTGCCCTAACGCAATCAAAATCCTCAATACATACAATAGTATTACAGCCAGACTCGGGAAGACCTAACATTTGTACAGGCACCTTGTGTCGTGTTGTTCCGGGGAACAGTTGCCTGACGTCTGCCTGGGGCCACCACTCTGCTTCTTACTGCCTGTTGGGATGCTACGCCTCCCTCCCCCTGTGCACTGCTGTCCTCGCTCTGCATATCCTCCTGCCAGGTTGGGTCAGTTACTGGATCATCCACCACGTCGTCTTCCTCTTCCGCACCCTGCTCCTCCTCCTGACTTCCTGACAATTGTGTCTCATCATCGTCCACCCCTTGTTGAGACACGTTGCCAACTTCGTGAGAACGTGGCTGCTCAAATATTTGGGCATCTGTACATACAATCTCGTCATGGCCCACTTCAACAGGAGCTGGCGAGAGGCCAGAATTTGTGAATGGAAACGTGAACGAACAGCTTTTCCGAGTGTCCAAGTGTGGGATCAGTAATGTCCGTGGACGTGTACTCGGCCTGGTGGTAGGAAGGAGGATCAGGTTCTGAAATGTGCGGTGCAGTATCACGGCTACTGACACTTGACCGTGTGGAAGACAGAGTGTTTGTGGTGGTGCCAATCTGACTGGAAGCATTATCCGCTATCCAACTAACAACCTGTTGACACTGGTCTTGGTTCAAGAGCGGTGTACTGCTGCGATCCCCAAGAATTTGGGACAGGACGTGCGAGCGACTAGATGTGGCCCTTTGTTGTGGCGAAATTAGAGCTTGCACACAACCTCGGTCTCTGCCTGCACCACCATCACGTCCACTTCCTTGTTCGTTGACAACGCCCTTGCGCATTTTGCAATGCTGTGCTGATGTGTATTCACTAGACTTGTGCGTTATATCCAAGTTTTTGCAAAACTCACACAAATGCAGCGGAAAGCTGCCACCAACAGGCACACACGTGCGGTTTTTAAATGCAAGCACGGAGGCACTAAGAACCTAACAGGTCTCTATCCAGGGACAACGTGGAGCCTCCCAATTTTTGGCTGCCCTGCCTAAGGGCTATACTATAATACACCCACTTCCTGACAATGGGCACTTCAGGTTTACAGGCCCTCATGCACGTCTCTATCCAGGGACAATGTGGAGCCTCCCAATTTTTGGCTGCCCTGCCTAAGGGCTATACTACAATAGACCCACTTCCTTCCAATGGGCACTTCAGGTTTACAGGCCCTCATGCACGTCTCTATCCAGGGACAACGTGGAGCCTCCCAATTTTTGGCTGCCCTGCCTAAGGGCTATACTACAATAGACCCACTTCCTTACAATGGGCACTTCAGGTTTACAGGCCATTATGCACGTCTCTATCCAGGGACAATGTGGAGCCTCCCAATTTTTGGCTGCCCTGCCTAAGGGCTATACTATAATACACCCACTTCCTGACAATGGGCACTTCAGGTTTACAGGCCCTCATGCACGTCTCTATCCAGGGACAATGTGGAGCCTCCCAATTTTTGGCTGCCCTGCCTAAGGGCTATACTATAATAGACCCACTTCCTTACAATGGGCACTTCAGGTTTACAGGCCCTCATGCACGTCTCTATCCAGGGACAACGTGGAGCCTCCCAATTTTTGGCTGCCCTGCCTAAGGGCTATACTACAATAGACCCACTTCCTTACAATGGGCACTTCAGGTTTACAGGCCATCATGCACGTCTCTATCCAGGGACAATGTGGAGCCTCCCAATTTTTGGCTGCCCTGCCTAAGGGCTATACTATAATACACCCACTTCCTGACAATGGGCACTTCAGGTTTACAGGCCCTCATGCACGTCTCTATGCAGGGACAATGTGGAGCCTCCCAATTTTTGGCTGCCCTGCCTAAGGGCTATACTATAATACACCCACTTCCTGACAATGGGCACTTCAGGTTTACAGGCCCTCATGCACGTCTCTATCCAGGGACAATGTGGAGCCTCCCAATTTTTGGCTGCCCTGCCTAAGGGCTATACTACAATAGACCCACTTCCTTCCAATGGGCACTTCAGGTTTACAGGCCCTCATGCACGTCTCTATCCAGGGACAACGTGGAGCCTCCCAATTTTTGGCTGCCCTGCCTAAGGGCTATACTACAATAGACCCACTTCCTTACAATGGGCACTTCAGGTTTACAGGCCCTCATGCACGTCTCTATCCAGGGACAATGTGGAGCCTCCCAATTTTTGGCTGCCCTGCCTAAGGGCTATACTATAATAGACCCACTTCCTTACAATGGGCACTTCAGGTTTACAGGCCCTCATGCACGTCTCTATCCAGGGACAACGTGGAGCCTCCCAATTTTTGGCTGCCCTGCCTAAGGGCTATACTACAATAGACCCACTTCCTTACAATGGGCACTTCAGGTTTACAGGCCATCATGCACGTCTCTATCCAGGGACAATGTGGAGCCTCCCAATTTTTGGCTGCCCTGCCTAAGGGCTATACTATAATACACCCACTTCCTGACAATGGGCACTTCAGGTTTACAGGCCCTCATGCACGTCTCTATCCAGGGACAATGTGGAGCCTCCCAATTTTTGGCTGCCCTGCCTAAGGGCTATACTATAATACACCCACTTCCTGACAATGGGCACTTCAGGTTTACAGGCCCTCATGCACGTCTCTATCCAGGGACAATGTGGAGCCTCCCAATTTTTGGCTGCCCTGCCTAAGGGATATACTACAATAGACCCACTTCCTTCCAATGGGCACTTCAGGTTTACAGGCCATCATGCACGTCTCTATCCAGGGACAATGTGGAGCCTCCCAATTTTTGGCTGCCCTGCCTAAGGGCTATACTATAATAGACCCACTTCCTTACAATGGGCACTTCAGGTTTACAGGCCATCATGCACGTCTCTATCCAGGGACAATGTGGAGCCTCCCAATTTTTGGCTGCCCTGCCTAAGGGCTATACTACAATAGACCCACTTCCTTCCAATGGGCACTTCAGGTTTACAGGCCCTCATGCACGTCTCTATCCAGGGACAACGTGGAGCCTCCCAATTTTTGGCTGCCCTGCCTAAGGGCTATACTACAATAGACCCACTTCCTTACAATGGGCACTTCAGGTTTACAGGCCATCATGCACGTCTCTATCCAGGGACAATGTGGAGCCTCCCAATTTTTGGCTGCCCTGCCTAAGGGCTATACTATAATACACCCACTTCCTGACAATGGGCACTTCAGGTTTACAGGCCCTCATGCACGTCTGTATGCAGGGGCATTGGTGAACCTCACAATTTTGGACTGCCCTGGCAAAGGAAAATACTACAAAGACTCACTTCCTCAAAATGGGCACATTAGACTCAAGAGGCCTTCATGTACGTCTCTTCTCAGGGACATCGGAGTGCCACACAATGTTTTCACGTAAAATCTTTCATGTATTAATCTCAAAAAGTAACATACACCAGCTCTATCTCACTATTGGGTATGTGCCCTTAACATTTCTGCCATGAAAAATCATTTTGGGGTCATTTTGGAAGGTTTTCTGGTGAGTCCGTAAAAATGGCGTGAAACGCGGACAAAATTGTTCACAGCTGTGACTTTTGAGTGATAAATGCTTCAAGGGGTCTTCCCCATGCTGTTGCCATGTCATTTGAGCACTCTTCTGAGACTTTTGTGACATTTTTAGGGTTTCTCCATGCTGCCGGGGGGTCATTTCACAAAAATACTCGGGTCTCCCATAGGATAACATTGGGCTCGTTGCTCGGCCCGAGTACACGAGTATCTTGGGAGGCTCGGCCCGAGCTTCGAGCACCCGAGCTTTTTAGTACTCGCTCATCACTAGTTATTATATGATGAATCTAATGCTATTGACCAAGCCGAGAAAACTTTATTGGCTTTGATCCAGGGTCAGGATCCTGCAGAGATATACTGTCAGAAATTTTATAAGTTGGCGGTCCTTACTGAGTGGAATGATACGGCTCTTGCGACTCTCTTTCGGAAGATGTTGGCAGAGCCTGTGACGGATGTTATGGTGGGCTTTCCTGTCCCCTCTGGTCTTGATGCCTCTATGTCATTGGCCATTCAGATTGATAGACATTTGCGTGAACGTAAAACAATGCGTGCAGAGGTGTTGCTCTCAGAGAGGTCTTCAGAACCTATGCAGTGTGGTAGGGTCCATTCTAAGGCTGAAAGGCAGGATTTTAGACAGCGTAATAAGCTACGTTTCTTCTGTGGGGACGCATCTCATACTAGTTCTGTCTGCCCTAAGCACAAGAAACGATTTGCCCGTTCATTTACTTTGGGCGGTTTAGAGTCTAAATTTCTTTTGTCGGTTTCCTTAATCTGTTCCCTATCATCATTTTTGGCTATGGCTTTTATTGATTCAGGAGCTGCCCTGAACTTGATGGATTTTGGGTTTGCTGAGCGTTGTGGTTTTCCTATGGTGCCTTTCCATGCTCCTATCCCATTGAGGGGTATTGATGCTACTCCTTTAGCGGAAAATAAGACCCAGTTTTGGACCCAGGTGACGATGCGGGTCACCTCTGACCATTAGGAGGTTTGTAAGTTTTTGGTCTTGCATAATTTGCATGACATGTTGGTACTAGGATTTCCTTGGTTGCAAGCCCATAATCCAGTTCTTGATTGGACTTCTTTATCTGTGACTAGTTGGGGCTGCCAATGTCTGAATAGGGATACTCCTGTTTTGTCTATTTCATCTCAGACACAGAAGGTCCCTGACTATTTGGTGGATTTCACGGATGTGTTTAATGAGACCGAGGCTGCGTCTTTTTCTCTGCATAGGGACTATGACTGCGCTATTGAATTGGTGCCTAGTTGTAAATTTCCTAAGTGATGGCTTTTCAATTTATCTGTGCCTGAACATGATGCTATGCGGACTTACATTAAGGAGTCTGTGGAGAAAGGTCACATTAGACCATCATCTTCCCCTTTGGGCGCCGTTTTTTTTTTTGTGGCCAAGAAGGATGGTTCATTGTGGCCCTGTATTGATTATCATCTCCTTAATAAAATCACGGTTAAATATCAGTATCCATTGGCTCTGATTTCTGACCTGTTTTCTAGAGTGAAGGGTGCTAGTTGGTTTACTAAACTTGATCTTTGGGGAGCATATAATCTCATTAGCATTAAGCAGGGTGATGAATAGAAGACGGCGTTTAATACCCCTGAGGGACATTTTGAGTACCTAGTGATGCCCTTTGGGCTCACTAATGCCCCTTCCGTCTTCCAATCTTTCATAAATGATATTTTCTAGGACTTTGTGGACAAGTTTTTGATTTTTTATTTGGATGGCATATTGATTTTTTCTCATGACTGGGATTCTCATGTTGAACAGGTTCAGACAGTATTTCAAGTTCTCAGTGACAATGCTCTACAGTATATGTCAAGGGATCGAAATGTCTGTTTGGCGTACAAAGGGTCTCTTTTTTGGGGTCTATTTTGTCCCCATCTTCTATTTAGATGGATCCGGTCAAAGTCCAGGCCATTCATGATTGGGTACAGTCTACTTCTTTTAAAAGCCTTCAGAAGTTTTTGGGTTTTGCTAAATTCTGACATAAATTCATAGGCAATTTTTACAGTATTGTCAAGCCATTGACTGATTTGACCAAGAAGGGAGCTGATGTTGTGAATTGGTTTTCAGAGGCAGTCTTGGCTTTTCAGGATCTGAAAAGGAGGTTTACTTCTGCTCCGGTCTTGCGGCAGCCTGATGTGTCTATTCCTTTTCAGGTGGAGATCGCTGGCTCGGAGATTGGAGCTGGGGCTGTCTTGTCTCAAAGGGACCCTGTGACTTCTAAAATTAGACCCTGTGCTTCTTTTTCCCGGAAATTTTCACCACCGGAGCGAAATTATTATGTGAGGAATCAGGAATTATTGGCTATGAAGTGGGCTTTTGAAGAATGGCGACATTGGCTGGAGGGGACGAGACATCAAATTGTAGTACCTACTGATAATAAGAATTTGATCTATCTTGAATCTGCCAGGAGGTTGAATCCTAGGCAGGCTAGATGGGCCTTGTTTTTCATTTTTAATTTTGTGGTCTCTTATATTCCGGGTATTAAGAATATTAAGGCGGATGCCCTTTCTAGGAGTTTCTTTGCTGATTATCTGGATGTGACCGAGCCTGCTAGCATCCTGCATGAGGGAGTGATTCTCTCTGCGATTTCACCCGATTTGAGACTTGCTCTTGAGGAATTTCAGGAGAAAAACCTGAAAGATGTCCTGTGGGGAAATTGTATGTTCCTGACCAATAGAGGAGTAGAATGATGTCGGAAGTTCATTGCTTTGTGTTGGCTGATCATCCTGGGATTTTTGGCACCAGGGATTTGGTGAGTAGGTCCTTTTGGTGGCCTTCTCTGTGTTGCGATGTGAGGAGTTTTGTGCAGTCCTGTGAGATCTGTTCTAGATCCAAGTCTTCTTGTTGTCATTCTAGTGGACTAGTATTGCCATTGCCGGTGCCTAAGAGACCATGGACTCATATCTCAATGGATTTTATTTCTGATCTCCCTGTTTCTCAGGGGATGATGGTTATTTGGGTAATCTGTGATAGATTTTCCAAAATGATTCATTCGGTGTCACTGCCTAAGTTGCCATCAGCTTCTGAGTTGTTACCTTTGTTTCTTCGTCAGGTAGTTTGTTTGCATGGTATTCCTGAGAATGTTGTGTCCTTTACGGGAGTCTAGTTTGTGTCTAGATTCTGGAGAGCTTTTTGTTCTAGGCTGGGAGTTGAGTTGTCCTTCTCTTCTGCATTTCATCCTCAGACCAATGGACAGACTGAAAGGACATATCAGACTTTGGAAACCTATTTGCGATGTTTTGTGTCGGCTGATCAGGACAACTGGGTTTCTTTTTTGTCCTTGGCTGAGTTTGCTCTTAATAATAGAGCTAGTTCGGCCACTTTGATGTCTCCTTTTTTTGCAATTTCGGGTTTCATCCTCGGTTTGCTTCAGGGTAGATGGAGGCTTCTGCCTGCCCGGGTGTTGATTCGGCAGTGGAGAAAATGCAGCATATTTGGGATCAAGTGGTGGATAAATTGTCCCACTCCCAGGAAAATGCCTAACGGTTTGCCAACCGACGTAGGACTGTGGGTCCCCGGTTTAAGGTAGGGGACTTGGTCTTGTTGTCTTTCAGACATGTTCCTATGAAAGTTTCTTCTCCGAAATTTAAGCCAAGGTTTATTGGACCTTATAAAATTTCGAGGGTAATTTATCCTGTTTCTTTCTGTTTGGCTCTTCCAGAGACTTTCAAGATTCACAATGTATTTCATAAGTCTTTGTTGAAAAAAATATGTTGAACTGGTAGTGCCCATGGCTGCGCCTCCTAGTCCTGTATTGGCCGAATTGGATCTGGAATATGTAGTGGAAAAAAATTTGGATTCCCATATTGCTAGACAGACAGAAGCCTCCAGGATCTGGTCAAGTGGAAAGGTTATGGTCCGGAGGATAATTCTTGGGGGGTTGCTTCCGACATACATGCTGATCACTTGATCCGTGCTTTTCATCGAGCCCATCCTGACAAACCCAGGGGTTCTGGTGGAGGTTCGGTGACCCCTCCTCAAGGGTGGAGTACTGTTGTGAATACGTTTTCCAGTTTGGGGATCCCTCTTGTGGTCAGTGCTGATGGTGTAGTTGATGTGTGGAATGAAATTCACACACCTGTGGAGGACTGGCAATCAGGGTCAGATTGGACTATTTAACTGAGTAGTTTTCTCTTGTTACCTTGTTACTTGCCGGTGGTCAATGTCTCCTGTGTGTTAAGGACATTCTGTAACCAGCTCTTTTCACTACCAGAACTCCTCTCAGATAAGTGGTCTTTGTACCTCTGCTGTTTGTTTTCCACTTTTTTTTTTATTTTTCTGTTTTGATACTAATGCTTGATTCTTATTTTGTTTGTGTGGAGTTCTTGGTGGAATGGGATCATTCCCTCCTGGGAGTGTCTGTATACTTAGCTCCATGATTCTGCAAGGTATTGTGTTTGTCATGCTTGGTATTAATTCAGTCCCTCATATATATTACTGTTTTTGGATCCCAGTAACATCAGAGTGCTGATACAGTGGGGGGAGAGGTTGTGTGACCTCAGGATTTTTCCATATCAGAAGTGCTGGTATACATTAGGGTTTTTACGGCTGCAGACAGTTGCTCTTTCCTATCCTTTCCTATTAAGATAGTTTGGGCCTCACCTTTGCTGAATCTGCCTTTTCTGGCTTTGTATTGTGTTTTTCTGTATCACCATAGCATTTACATGTGGGGGCGTTATCTATCTATCTTTGGGGACTGCTCCGAGGCAGATTAGCTTTCTTATATCTCTATCTGTGAGATTATTTAGTTCTCCGGCTTTGTCGACGCGTCCAGGTCATCGTAGGCACGTCCCACGGCTACTTCTAGTTGTGTGTCAGGATTAGGTTTGCAGTCCGTTAAGTTTCCAGCCACTCTGTTACCTTTTTGGGATTCCGCATTTTTTGATCTTCCTCGGTCCCTGAATCATAACACCTCACACTGTGTCCATAGATGCTTTCCTCTTGCCCCACATACTGTGTCCATAGATATTTCCCCTCTCCATCCTCTCTTTCCACACTGTGTCCATAGATAGTTCCCTCCCCCCACCCTCTCTCCCCTATACTGTGTCTATAGATACTTCCTCCTCCCCACTCTCTTTCCCCCCATATTGTGACAATAGATACTGCCCCCTCACCTCATACTGTTCTTCTTAGGTGTCTTCAGGTCCACTAGAGCACTTATCACTAGCATTGTCTGCAACCTCTGTGACACTGAAGAGTGACGTCAGCAGTGTGATCAGCTGACCTGATCACACTACAGACATCACTCAGACCTGAAAGTTACCACTTTAATTGTCCTCAAGTCTGAGAGTTAAGAGGACAATTGATCAGTGGGAGCAAAGCGCCACATTTTCTCTGCCAGCTTGATAGTCGGGTTCAGAAAATAGCTGGCTCCCACTATGGGGTGACAAAATGTAGCCACCGGGGAGACTTTGAGAGAGCCACATCAGGCGGCCCGACGTCGACCTCTGACAGTTGCACCTGGGGCACATGCCCCACCAGTCCACCCCCAAGATACGCCTCTGAAGTGAGCATAGATCATGAGTCCACGCCATACACCCGTAACTTTTGACAGCTGCACCCACATAATTTGATTAAAATGCATGCTAATTACCCGTATAACAGTAATACAGTTCAAAAATCATAGATTCAATGTTCACATTGTGGCTGTATTGGTTTTCATACATGCTTTTGCAGTACAGTCACTGCAACCTGCACCTGTATATTTCTTTCATTTTGCTAGGAAGTGCTTGTCAGTTTTGTTTGTTGTAGTGTACAGGTCATTTATGTATGTGTAATGTTTGGCTACAAAACCCCTCTACAACAAATAAGGTCAAAAAATTAACATGAACATTTTTAGCAATCTTTTTATGATGTCATAGTGAGAACTAAAGTTATCGTTACTTGAATCGAGTGGGTTCAACACTTGGACAGGCTCAATTTGAGTAACGAGTATATTGGAAGTCTATGGGGAACTCCAGTATTTTGCAGCAGACACCCTAGGAGGGCAAAGAGGCCAGAAAATCACTGAAATGGATGGAAACAGTGCTCTACTGGAATGGGAAAAGCATGAGGAAGACGCTTGGATGCATCTCTGACTCACAGGTTGCTGCTGGAAATTAAAAAAATTAAATAGTTAAAAAAAACCTTGTATTAAGTCAGATCTTCATAGCTTTTTGTTAATTGGTCAACAATGGATAGTGTGGGATAGTCTTTTTTTTCAAATAAACTATTTTTTCCTGTGTGTGTATTTTTTCCACTTTACACTTATTGGGTTAGTAATGGGGGTGTGTGATAGATGCCTCTCCATTACTAACCCCTGGGCTTGATACCAACTGTCAATTCTCAGCTGATATCAACACCAACAGTATTACTCTGATTGCCACTACACAAGGGCAGTCGGGAAGAGCCTGGGTGAAGCGCCGGAATTGGAACATCTAATGTGACACACAAATTCTGTGGAGGCTGCGGGCTGATATTTTTAGGCTGGGATGGGTAAAATATCCATGAACCTTCCCAGCCTGATAATACCAACCTGCAGCTGTCTGCTTTACCTTGAATGGTTGCGAAAAATAGGGGAGACCCAATACCTTTTTTAAATTAGTTATTATGTTAAACAAGGCTAAAAACACCCTTCAGCACCATATAAAAGGCACTAAAGGGTGCAAGTGTACAAATCTGCCTATATACCTATTCTAACCTAAGCTATCTCTCCTACATCAACTCTCCTTGAATTGGCAGTGTGCCAATGACTACTATGTCTTGAAATTGTCTCTCCAGTAAAGGAGACAAACTCTAGCACAGCGCCACCTATTGGAAGTAGCGATCCTAAAAGTCTATGTCTATGTCTTGATGAGTCTTCTGCTTCTAAAAAGTGTTGTGCAATTCCGTATACCTCCCCACAAAGTAAGGAACACCACAGCTCATCATGAATTAGATGAACCATGTAGTAACATCCCCATTCCAACTATGTTCCGCCTATATACACCCATTTTGCTATAGCTGAGCAAAATGGGCGTGTCACATGTTGCGCAATCTTGAGTTGCCCAAAGATTTTGTGGCTTATCAAAGTGTTTTATGCCAAATCTCTGGTAGAAATGTAGCACCCCACGGGGCCTGCAGGGCTACTCGTCACCGGGCCAGTGGTATTTTGGAGTTGCTGTGACTGGCCTGACCTTGCACCGTGGCCCCGTCGGCTACATGAAAAAAGGGTGCAAGGGGTATGGGGGTTTTGCTTTGCAGCGCCACCCATGGTGCACGGCCAGGGCTTAACCGCCACTGCGAGATGTTGCTCTCCTCTGGGGCTGATGTTACTGCAGCTCAGATAGTCCAGCTCCCTTCAGGTAGAGTGAGTCCCATGGAGGATGGAGGCGATGGGAGGAAGGGCCGCTGGTGCTGAAGCGCGGGGCGCTGACGCCAGTAGTAAGAGGCTGAGGCAGCGGTTGCGGGTCCAGGTCTTTTACTCACAATTCTTAGGATGCCGCCCTCAGGGTACTGGTCACTGCTGTGCTGGGCCCCAGATGATTCTGAATGAATCAGAGGTCACCACCGGTGTTGTGGAGCGTGTGAGACCTTCATCCTTGCTCCTTGTAATGTGGATCCCTGTGGCGTGAAGCTACTTGGGGACCCCAGTGTCCTTGGCTTTAGTAACCATCCCGTTCGAAGGCAGCGCAAAAAAATTATGGGCCTGACTGTGGTCTTGACTGCTGTCTCTATATGCTGCTATGCTCCGGGATCTCTGTGGTGGTGGGCAATGGGACATGAAATCCCCCTTCTCTGCAGATTCTGGTAGTGCAACGAAGTATGTTCTACCCTAGGGCTCTGCACCCTGACTGCTCCGGTCTCGAAAAGGCTGTTGGAGCTTACCCTCCGGCTACCGTGTTGCTCCTCTGTCTCATCAGCTCAACCCGGTCATCTCCTGTTTCTCTAGGTCTGCCTGGTCCTTTCCAGTCTGTCTGGTCCTAACGGAGGGTTAGGACCAGACAGACTGGAAAGCATGCCCCTCTTCCGCCGTGGTCCTACAAGGCCATAATGTCCTGGCACTCTGCTTCTTTCCTTCCCCGGGATAACTCTCAGGGACTCATCCCAAGCTGTCTTTCTGAGGGGAGCTGTGTAGGACACCCTTCAGCGACCTGGCTTCTCCTGCGTCTCAGACTGATCTGAAGTGATTTCCTGTGTGTTCTGTACCTTCCCCAGTCAGCCCCCACCTTCCTGATGACTCATCCTACCCGGGAAAAACCCATTACTATGGTGACCACCTGTGTTGCGTAACTGCTGGCTGTGCTGTGTAAGCCATGAGCACAGGATGTTGTGTAAGCTATGAACACCAGTGGTCAACCTCTTCTTACCTGGGATAAGTACTGCACCTTAAGGCAGATGCAATACCCTTTGGTGACTAAAATCTCTGGGGCGCCACAGAAACACCTTGTTGAATCTGGGTCTCTATATTTATTGCCATGTAAATTTTCTTATTTAAGAAAAAAAAAGTCAAAATCACAAAATATCCTTGTGAAATCAGCTGATGGAGCCTGCTGGAGAACTAAAAATTAATATCACATCCTAAAGTCCAGGATTTAAAAAAAAAAAAAATAAATAAAGTCAAAATTTTTCAAAATACCAAATATCTGCATTACAGGTGTTTATGATAAACTCATATTTCATATGGAAAATCAACACCTATTCCTTCCCATAGGAGTATACTCAAAAAGGATGATTTAATTAAGCAATGAGAAAAACATTAGTGATTCTAGATATACATGTGATATACTTATTTATTTTATTTATTGAAAATTATGTTTCTATGACAATTTGAAAAGCATGTAATTTTGCCTGGCATAATAGAGTGTCTGCAATGTGTGTTTGAGTAAATATGTTTCTCACTATGGAAATTGTAATAGCATTCTGTGGGTGTAAATCATATAGCACCGAACTGCCTCAAAATCTTCCCAATGAGTCACGACATGTTTGTGCTGTAGGCAGTCAAGGCCTACAAAAAGAAAGTTGTTTTTTTTCAAACATATTATTACATTAACCCACTGATTTCCATATGTTGTCTAGAAAAGCATACGCTACTATGTTCTTGAAAAATTACATTTCAGTGTTTGAATGGTAAAGTGCTATCACAGCTTCAGTATATCTACACTCCTTAACGTTGACATTGCAACACCAAGAAGGAAAAATCATGCAATTATAGAAAGCACAGGATGGATAGACATGTTAATGGTATGCAAATGATAAAAATATGGAAACAAAAATTCAAAACTCCTTCATCTATTCAGTATTGAGTATGATTGTCAGCAGGTGCTAGCTGCCTTATTTTAGCCTGGGGGAAACATATAACACTGATCCATGAGTCGTCCCTCCATAGTCTATTTACAACTGTTATTAAATCTTTAGGGACAGCCACAGTATTCACACAGTGACTGTGCTCAATCTCTATATAGAGCAGGTATAGAAGTTGTGCCCGCTCGATGAAGCGCTTTTACGACCTGTGCAATATAGCCGGTGTGCAACCACTCCAGGACTCATGCAGGAGGGGAGCTCACCGACCCTAGCTACTGTTACAGATAGGTATATGTTCAAGGACTCACATTCACCTGAAGTGTCTTGTCTCTGCACTGCAATACACGCTGCCAGTCAATCAGAGGCAAGCAGCTGACATCACCATGCCTGGCATTGGTGTTTTATTGAATGTTCTCAAGAAGATCTTTTAGTTCCATAGTTGTGCGGTACATTCTGGTATTCTCCATTTTTAGTTACAAGTGAAAAGGTTTTGGTACCGTGTTAGCCAGTTTAATACTATGAGAACATTGAATAATTTTTCAACTGGCTAACATGGTACCAAAACCTTTTCACTTGTAACTGGCATTGGTGTCACATGGCAGTGTCATCAGGCATCCCCATAGAAGGCACACTGATATCAGCTGCTATCCTCTGATTTGCCAGCAGCCATTGCGATGCAGGGTCCCAATAGGGGAAAGTGAGAATTATTTTTTATTTGTTTTATGGGGGACACATATACCAGGAAAGGGCCAAAATGGGATTACTGTATATATAATTTACTGGGGGGACATATACCTGGAAGTGGCCCAAGATGGCGGACATATATACCAGGTTGAGAAATATATATAATATGCACATATATATATATATATATATATATATATATATATATATATATATATAGTCCCATATGATTAACGCTGAAAGGCCAGAATTTGCAGTTTTTGGTTAGTGCAATTATAGGTGTGAATAGGGGCAAGCTGACAACACATTATAACTACAATACATATACAGCTGCACTTTGAAATGCTAACAGTGAATAAGGGAGCTCTTATATTGCATGACTGCTATAGGAATATTTGAAAAAACAGATATTTAGCTTATGCATGGGCTAATGCATGTGAGCCCAATAATCAGTGGCAAGGTTCTGTATATCTCTGTATACAGGGAACTTAACTCAAGCGCCTCTGTCTGGGTTTTAAAACCTACTTGTCTGGGTAGCCAGGCTCCAGCTATAAAGGAAGGTGGACGCTGGTTATAGGGCGGAGTGCTCAATCAGGAAGAAATGCACTACAAATATAAAAAACAGACTTGCACTGGGCTCAGATGCATTGGCCAATACATAAGCTAAATATCTCTTTTTTCAAATATTCCTTTAGAAGTAATGCAATGCCAGAGTTCGCTTATTCATTATCAGTTTTTTAGAGTGCAGCTGTATGTTTTTTTTAGTTAAAATGTTTTTTCAGCTAGCACTTCTTCATACCTGTTGGATGTGCGGGTCAGTCTTTTAGATATATGTGTAGTGCATTTTTTCTGATTGAGCACTCCACCCTGTAACCAGGCTGTGTTCACTCCTCATTATAGCTGGAGCCTGGCTGCCCAGACATGGAGGTTTTTAACCCAGATAGTCATTTGAGCTAGGGTCTCGGTATACTGACATCTACCTTGCTGATGGTTACTGGGCTCACATGCATTGGCCAATATATAAGCTAAATATATTTTGTTGTCAAATATTCCTATAGCAGTAATGCAATACCAGAGTTCCCTTATTCATTGTTAGCATTTTAGAGTGCAGCTGTATGCATTTTGTAGTTATAATGTGTTTTCAGCTAGCACCTGTTCACACCTATTGGATCTGCAGGTCAGTCTTTTTGTAGTGCATTACTTTCTGATTGAGCACTCCGCCCTATAACAAGGCGGTGTTCATTCTCCTTTATAGCTGGAGCCTTGCTGCCCAGACATGTAGGTTTTTATACAGATACAGATAGAAGTATTTAAGTTAGGTTCCCGGTATATAGAGATTAGAGATGAACGATCTTCGAGGTTCGCCAATTTCATGTTCGAGTGATTTTGGGGGGTGCTCGAGATCGAACTCGAACTTGAGCTTTTTGCTAAAAGCTCAATAGCTCAAGTTACGTTCGAGAACTGTTCGATCAGCAAAAAGCCTAGCTATTTACTAGCTGGCTTTTCACTGTTATAGTGTGAGTCACTGTGATTCACACTATTATCAAATTTCAGCATATAGTGTGCGGGGGGATGCGGTTTAGATCTGTGATGCTGATAGAATGCCGATCACCATTTTTTTTTTTTTTTTTCCTTTTTTTTCCTAAGCGCGCGTGCAGTGGGGCCGGCCAGGATGTCAGCCAATCACAGACACACATACAGCTAAGTGTACTTTTTGCCAGACAAGCAAGGGCATGTGTCATAGGCTGTGAATGTCACAAGTCCTTGCCTTATAAATACGGCCATTTTCCCTCACGCCGCCATTATCTGCTTTCTGCGTGTGGGTGACAGTCACCGCTCACGCTGCTCCTGCCGCCGCTCCTGCTGTGTACGCTATACACACAGCGCTGTACAGATTAGGGACTACAGTTCTCTTCAGCCCTTTCCAGGGCTTATTTGCAGGCGCTCAGAGCCATAGCTCAAAGGCTGGTCCATGCAAACGCTGCATACAGCTTCAGATAACAGCGTCGGTGTACCTCAGCTCAGGGAATTCCTTGCTGCATTTCATCATTAGGAGGGATAGAAAGTGAGGCTTCCTTTCCTGTACCCACCTGCCCATTTTTGCCAAGCTATTTTTTATAGCAAACAGTGCTGAACATAAGTGGCATCCACAAAGTGTCTGCTATACTAATTTTGTGTCCCACTAGTGGCAAGCAAGTTCCACCACCTCTGCATTTTACCCTCCTGCCCATTTTTGACAAGCTATTTTTATAGCAAACAGTGCAGACACTTAGTGGCATCCAAAAAGTGTCTGCTATACTAATTTTGTGTCCTACTAGTGACAATCAAGTTCCACCACCTCTGCATTCTACCCTCCAGCACATTTTGCTACAATATTTTTTATAGCAAACAGTGCTGCCAGTTTTAGGGCCATAGTTGCATTGTCAGGGATAGTCAGTGTTGGTTCTTCATCTGACAATAAAGCTAGACCACCTCTGCAATCTACACCACCTCTCAATTTTTACTACCACATTTTAAGTGGCCAATCTTGTCGCTTAAGGCCCCGTCAAACACAGAGATAAATCTTTGGCAGATCTATGGTTGCAGTGAAATCATGGACAAATTGTTCCATTTGTACACAGCCACAAACCTGGCACTGATTGTCCACAATTTCACTGCAACCACAGATCTGCTGCAGATTTATCTCTGTGTGTGACAGGGCCTTAACCAAATGAGTGGCAAAAGGACAGATGCTGGTGGAAAGGGGAACAGGCGTGTTGGAAAAGGAAAAAGAGTTTGTGTCCATGGGGAAGGTGGGAAAGGTACATTAACATCTGCTGTAGATAGGCCATCTTCCAGCAAAAGTAAGATGTTTACTACTTTCCGTGGACAATCCAATGTGCTCCCTTTATTATGGAACAATACAACTGGAACAAAGTTAGACGATGCACAGAAAAAACACATGCTTAAATGGATCTCAAGTGCTCCAATGAGTGGCCTCTCCTCCAGCTCAACTTCAAAATCCAAAAAACAACAGTCCTCTGAGTTGTCATCCCAATCGCACTTGCTTTCTCCCAGCTCTTAAGATTCCACCCGCCCTGCAGAGTATGGTGTAACAGAGATGGCTGAGTCTGCAGAGCTGTTCAGTCACACTATAGCCTGGGAATCAGAGGTCTGCTACCAAGCTACAGTGAGTACAGACCAGGAAATGGTCTACAGTGATGCCCAGAAGCTTTGTGACTCAGATTCAGGCCCTGATGACCAAGTTTCTGAGCATAATGTAGAGCCTCATTCCCAAACTGTAACACCTGTTGGTGGAGACAATCAGGAACATACTGATGACGATGAGACGCAGATATCTGATTGGGATGACAACTTAACTATTCAGTCAGGGCAGGAAGAGGTTAGGTCTGAGGGCGAGGGGAGTGCAAACACAATAATTAATGATGAACTTCTAGCTCCCACATACTGTCAACTCTCAGTCGGGCACTCGAGGAGGTCACCAGAGGCTGTGGAGGAGGATGCAACTGACGACGAAGTTACCTTGCACCTTCTTGGACAGAGTCGGAGTACTGGAAGCACGTCAACAACTGCCTCCTCAGCCACCACTCTGCCTCTAAGCACTAGTCGGGGTGGCTCTGCAGGTCGCATGTCATCTAAGCCTTGACTAGCCTGGTCCTTTTTTGACCTTGCAAAGGATCTCCCAAATCATGTAAAATTTGTCGGCAATCTATAAGTAGAGGCCAAAACCTCACCAGTTTGACAACTTCTTCCATGAATTGTCACATGAATAACAAGCATAAGTCCCAGTGGGAAGCTCACCATCCTGCAGTGAGTCCTAGCGGAGCAGGCCATCCACCGCCTGCCCCTTCCAGTGCATCCGTGTGCTCTTCATCTTCTATGACTGTGGTGACAGCTGTCAGACCTGTTCTTCCATGCAAACCTTCCACCACTTTAACCTCAACAGGCAGTTTGCTTGGTAGGTCGTCAGTTGGTTTGGAAGGGGAAACAAGTGCTTGTGTACAGCTCTCTCAGACATCGAGAGCACCAACTTTGGATGAAGGCAACATCATGTCTCCGCCTGCACTTTCCTCACAAACCTGCAGTTTTGCAGGGACACCCTACTCACCAACGTCTCCATGCAGCAGCCAGATCTCAGTCCCTCAGATGTGGACAAACAAAAGGCCATTTCCTCTGAGCCATGACAAAGCTAAGAGGTTGACTTTATCCCTCTGTAAGCTCTTGGCTACCAAAATGCTGCCTTCCGCTTGGTGGACACAGCGGATTTTTGAGACCTTATGTCCGTCGCAGTGCCCCAGTACCAGATGCCTATTCGCCACTACTTCTCCAAGAAAGATGTGCCTGCGCTACACCAGCATGTCGCACACAACATCACCGCTTCCTTGATAAACTCTGTGTGTGACCGGGTTCATTTCCCCACCTATACTTGGACCAGTAAGCATGGACAGGGGAGTTACATGTCACTAACTGGGTAACTATGGTGATAGATGGAGAAGGGTCTGGTCAACAAGTCTTGCCATCCCCACGACTTGTGCGTCAATCCACTGTATGTCGAAGTTCCTCCACTGCTTCTGCCTCCTCAACCTCGTCTGGGTCCTCCACCTCCGACCCAAGCCTGTCAGGCCACCCGCGTTGCAACTGCACACAAGGAATCCTGCCCACCTCCTTACTATACTGGCAGCAGAGCTCAACGACATCAGGCGGTCTTTAGCTTGAAATGTCTTGGAAATAAGAGTCACACAGTGGAGTAGTTGTGGGCAGCTCTGCGGTCTGAGTTTCATAAATGGTTGTCTCCACTCAACTTGCAGCCAGGGAAGGCTGTGTGTGACAATGCTGCAAACCTGGGTGCGGCCCTTCGCCGCGGCAAGATGACACACGTGCCTTGTATGGCTCATGTGTTGAACCTTGTTCAACAGCAATTTTTAACCCACTATCCCGGCCTAGATGGGCTTCTGCACAGGGCACGGTCACTCTCTGCTCACTTCCGCCATTCAACCGCCGCAGCTGACCGACTTGCATCACTCCAGAAGTCATTCGGCCTGCCGGTTCATCGCCTGAAATGCGATGTGGCGACACGCTGGAATTTGACTCTCCACATGCTACAGCAACTGTGCCAGCACCGCTGAGCCCTGGTGCAATACGTTATGATGTATAGCCTGGGCCAACGAGATAAAGAGTTGGGGCAGATCACTCTGATGGAGTGGTCTCAGATCAAGGACCTATGCACCCTTCTGCACAGTTTCGACATGGCGATGAATATGTTTAGCGCTGACAATGCCATTATCAGCATGATAATTCCAGTCATTTACATGCTGGAGCACACGCTAAACAGTATTTGGAGTCAGGGGGTGGGACAAGAGGAAGGGGAGGAATTACAGGAGGATTCATATACGCAAGCGATACCAACATCTACAAGGTCCAGACGTTCATCATCACCAAGGCGGCAGGCATGGGACGGTGGGGGAGAGGGATTAACAAGGGCACATGGTAGCAGCCAAAATGTTGAGGAAGGTGCAGGAGACCATAAAGAAATGGAGGACGAACTCTCGATGGACATGGAAGACTCAGCAGATGAGGGAGACCTTGGTCAAATTTCCATTGAACGAGGTTGGGTGGAGATGTCAGAGGAAGAAGAAACGTTTAGCACCTCGCCGCCACAAACTCAGCAAGGAATTGGTCATGCTGGATGCGCAAGACACATGAGCGCCTTCTTGCTGCACTACCTACAACATGACCCACGGATTGTCAAAATTAGAAGGGATGATGACTACTGGGTTGCCACACTATTAGATCCCCGGTACAAGTCCAAATTTTGTGACATAATTCCAGCCATAGAAAGGGACACACGTATGCAAGAGTATCAGCAGAAGCTGTTACTCAATCTTAGCTCGGCTTTTCCACCAAACAACAGTGGTGCACACAGTAAATCTCCTAGTTACTTGACAAACATGGGACTGTCTCGTCATCAACAGTCTAACCGTAACACCAGCACCGTATCTGGTGCTGGTAACAGCAATTTTATTGAATTGTTTCATAATTTTTTTAGACCATCCTTTGCAAGGCCACCAAAGACAAGAAGTCTGACACATAGTCAACGGCTGGAGAGAATGATACAGGAGTATCTCCAAATGAACATTGATGCCATGACTTTGCAACTGGAGCCTTGCTCATTTTGGGCTTCAAATCTTGAAAAATGGCCTGAGCTCTCCACTTACGCCTTGGAGATCTTGTTGTGTCCAGCTGCCAGCGTTGTCTCTGAACGTGTCTTCAGTGCTGCTGGGTGTGTGCTGACAGATAAGCGCACGCATCTGTCCAGTGACAATGTGGACAGACTAACATTCATCAAGATGAACAAGTCATGGATCCGCAAGGACTTTACTACCCCTGTGTCCTCCTAGGGAAAGTAAAGGCTTGTGGATTTGGAATGTGCTTGATGCAAATGTACCTGTCAAGTTTGCAACTAGGGCACAAGTGCTGCCACTGAAGGGGTGTCTGTGTGGCCCAATTTTTGGAAAAAGGTTAGACTCTGCTTGGAGTCCACTTGCTGTGTTTTTAAAAATGAGCCAAAATGAACAAGTCTTGGTTCAGCAAGGACTTTGCTACCTACCCCGGTGTCATCATGCGGACAGTTAAGGCTGGTGTATTTTGGAATGTGCTTGATGCAAATCAACCTGTCCAGTTTGCAACTAGGGCACAAGTGATGCCACTGAAGTGGTGTCTGTGTGGCCCAATTTTTGGAAAAAAGGGAGACTCTGCTTGGAGTCCACTTGCTGTGTTTTTAAAAATGAGCCAAGATGAACAAGTCTTGGTTCAACAAAGACTTTGCTACCTACCCCGGTGTCATCCCGGGAACAGTTAAGGCTGGCGTATTTTGGAATGTGCTTGATGCAAATCAACCTGTCCAGTTTGCAACTAGGGCACAGGTGATGCCACTGAAGTGGTGTCTGTGGGGCCCAATTTTTGGAAAAAAGGGAGCCTCTGCTTGGAGTCCCCTTGCTATGTTGTACATGATTTTAGAAGGGCATGACATGCCTATATCTGTGTCTCGTCCTCTTTTTCCTCGTCCAGCTGTTTTGTTTTCGCATGAGAATTTGTTCTTGTCACTTTCCCATGTGTTTGTGTTGTCTTGTGAGTTGTTTGTCACCTTTTGGACACCTTTGAAGGTGTTTTCTTTGTGTTTTATGTGTTTGTGATTGCCTCCCATTGTTTTCAATGGGGTTCGAGAGGTTCGTCGACCGGTTCGCCGAACCGAACTCGAACGCGGCCTCCGTTCGACAAACCGAACCGAACTCGAGCCTCTAGAGGTTCACTCATCTCTAAAAGAGATATAACTTGCTGCTAGTTTCTGGACTCAGATGCATTGGCCAATACATAAGCTAATATCTCTTTTTTAAATATTCCTATAGCAGTAATGCAATACCAGAGTTCCCTTATTCATTATTAGCATTTTAGTGTGCAGCTCCATACTTAAAGTGTTATTTTCTATGGCTAATTCACACACTTATACAATGAATTTGACATATTGATTTTAATTACTTACACATTTTAAACAATCAGTGATATGCTCTACATTAGTCACATGGGCATTAGAGAGCAGTAGTACTGAAATGTTCATTGATGTCAAAGGGAGAGAATTCTTCAATCAGTGCCAAGTTCTGCAATCTGTGCCAAGGTTATTCTACAGGAAGGAGGAGAAGGTTTGCTGTGACTTCATATTTACACATGAACTTATAATCTTGGTCAGCATAAATGATTTGGTGTATTTCAAGTCTAGTCAATAAGGCATACTGTATATAATAATGTTACTTCTTTGCTATCAACTGTTTTACTTATGTTAAACTAATATGACTAATTAATATTTTTATGTTCAAACAATTATCTCAACGATTATTTTATTACCAGTGGTCAAATAACTTGACCCATCTAATCTGAACAATTATGTACGCCCACTTAATTGCATTCATATCTGAGATATTGCTTGCTTATGTAAATAGGCATAAAGTGAGTTGACATAAAATGCAAAAGAATCTACTAATCTTCATGAATTTGCTCTCATTGTTACCTAAACTTCATATTTTCTTTATCATTTCTTATCCTTTTCCAGTGACATGTTGGATAAAAAGCAAAAAAAAAGTGTGACTCCAAATAAACATCCTGTAATCATATTAAAGTCAAGATTGAACTATGCGATGTTTTTCAATTATCATTAGAAAGGATGTAATGAAGTCTCTTATTTCATAAATACAATTACTGTAAATGCTGAGATTAATTGTATTACTTGAAAAAATGTTTTCATCAAACTTTTTCTTTCTTTCAAATCTGACTGTACAGATAGTAAAGTTATTACTAATCTTCAACTTATGTCACCCGCTAATGATAATATATTGCCTGTTTGTTACTATCCCATTCCCAGCAGGCAATCCAAGCTCCCTGGGCTTCAAATTATTAACAATCTGTAATGCTGTGCAATGCCTTAATGTAAAAATTACAGCAAGCTATAAATGTTTCCATCATTTTTAAAACTAGAGAATTACCGAATTTACAGCATTATATAAAATGCCAATCACAACTAATTCAATTATTGTTTTTTATTTACAGGATGATTAGCTCACTGCTTTACCTGGAAATATTGCTCTATCTTCTAAAAGATGGTCGATTGTACTGAAATTTGGACTGAACATTCCTTTGTTCACGAGAACTGTGAGTGCAATGGACCTCAATGACAGTGATGAGAAACATCCTCATGTTGAGTGGTCCTCAACCTTCGGTGATCTCCACTATAAGATATTCAAAAATAGCAGTTGCTCTCAAGGGAAGGAGAAAAAAAGCAAGAATGTAGATTTTGGAATATGAATATGCATTACTGCTAAGAAAACATGAAACATATTTTGGGGAAAAATATGAGCTACTTAGCAAATAAAGGTGGCCAAATTTATCTGTGCCCAGATACCATGTCAAGGTGTAACATTTTTTTAGTTTTCACTATGAGATAGACCTGAAGCATGCCTTTATGCAAATCAGTAGTTTATGTGTGGTGCTTGTATTTTACTCCTGAAAAATTCCTTCTTCATTTTCTAACAATGTACAGATAGAGATTAGAGGAGTGTGCTTTCATTGTGAAAACTTATTGGAGAACTGAGTCCTTAAAGTGGTGCCAAGGTGAGTTTCTAAAGATGTTTGGAGGTCAAAATCCAAACCAAGTATTCTATCATTGGTGAATAAGCTGGAACATTCAGAAACATTACTGGATAGGCATGATGGGGGACATCCTAAAATCTCAGAGGAAATAATTCATGGTGTGAAATAGCAAATTCTCGCATCTCCATGTAAATTGTTGCACAGGCTTTTTCAGGAGACAGGCAAGTCATATTCCATATGTCAACGAGTGGCCAAGAAAAAGAGAAACCAAGGAAAAAATTGTGAAAACATACCCTGCTGTAACTAAATAAAAGCATAGTGCATATAAACATAGGGTACTTAGTAAACACTGTTTTTGATCAAAAAAAGCATAAAGCTATCCCACCAAACGTCAAGGTGTACCCAGTTGGGATAGTACCTACACTCTCTAATATTAAAACCTTACCATGGGTCTAAGATAGGCCTCAATGTGGCTAAGGGCTGAGAGCGACCGGGTCCCAACAGGACACATACAGTCAGGGGGATTCACAGAATGAAATGTCCAGCTCGCTGAGAAGGGGGCCACTCCCTGTTTGTACTGAATACAAAAAAACTACATAAAAACAAAAAAGTGAGCCGGAGTATGACATGGTATACATGGAACTTGTGAGACAATGTTTACACTGGCCATGAGACAAAGAGAAACCAAGGAAAAATTGTGAAAACATACCTTGCTGTAACTAAATAAAAGCATAGTGCATATAAACATAGGGTACTTAGTAAACACTGTTTTTGATCAAAAAAGCATAAAGCTATCCCACCAAACGTCAAGGTGTACCCAGTTGGGATGGTACCTACACTCTCTAATATTAAAACCTTACCATGGGTCTAAGATAGGCCTCAATGTGGCTAAGGGCTGAGAGCGACCGGGTCCCAACAGGACACATACAGTCGGGGGGATTCACAGAATGAAATGTCCAGCTCGCTGAGAAGGGGGCCACTCCCTGTTTGTACTGAATACAAAAAAAACTACATAAAAACAAAAAAGTGAGCCGGAGTATGAGATGGTATACATGGAACTTGTGAGACCATGTTTACACTGGCCATGAGACAAAGAGAAACCAAGGGAAAAATTGTGAAAACATACCCTGCTGTAACTAAATAAAAGCATAGTGCATATAAACATAGGGTACTTAGTAAACATTGTTTTTGATCAAAAAAGCATAAAGCTATCCCACCAAACGTCAAGGTGTACCCAGTTGGGATAGTGCCTACACTCTCTAATATTAGAACCTTACCATGGGTCTAAGATAGGCCTCAATGTGGCTAAGGGCTGAGAGCGACCGGGTCCCAACAGGACACATACAGTTAGGGGGATTCACAGAATGAAATGTCCAGCTCGCTGAGAAGGGGGCTACTCCCTGTTTGTACTGAATACAAAAAAACTACATAAAAACAAAAAAGTGAGCCGGAGTAAGAGATGGTATACATGGAACTTGTGAGACCATGTTTACACTTTTTTTTTTTTTTTTTTGAGTGGCCAAGAAAAGTAGTGTTCACCTGTAAAGATTCACTATCATTGAGGATTTGAAAGGGCCTGATCAAGCCAAAAGAATTTGTTATTGTTAGTGGTTGCAGACCTTCACTGCTGAAAGGCTGAAAGAGAAAACATATTGGACTGTAAGTGGTATACTGATGAGGCCTGGTTTCACACCTCCAGATAGGTACATATACTATATATTTGGACACTGACACAAATTTTATTTTTTCTTTACCTAATTATTGAAACATATTCAAGTTATAGTTATATAATAGACATGGACATAAGCTTTTACTTAAGGATATCACATTAAAATCTGATGACAGGTTTAGGAGTTCCTTTACATAGGCCACCCAAGTTTTAAATGGCCCAAAAGTAATTGGACAATTGGCTCTCAGGCTGTTTCATGGGCAGATGCGGGCAATTCCTTTATGATTTCATTCTCAATTAAGCACAGAAAAGGCCTGGAGTTGATTTGAGGTGTGGTGCTTGCAATTTGAAGTTTTTCTGAGAAGTAAACATGTCAAAGGAGCTCTCCATGCTGGTGAAACAAGCAAAACAAGCTTCAACTGCAAAAACAGAAAAAAAAAGCACCCAAAATAGTGCTACAATATTAGGATTGGCTAAATTGACAGTTTGGTGCATCCTGAGAAAGAAAGAAAGCAGTGGTGATCTCAACAAAGCAAAAAGACCCGAACGCTCATGGAAGACAACAGTGGTGCATGATCGCAGAATAACTGCGATGGGGAAGATAAACCCTTTCACAACATCCAACCAAGTGAACAACAGTCTCCAGGTTGTAGGTGTATCAATGTCCAAATCTACCATAAAGAGAAGATTGTATGAAAGAAACCACAGAGGGTTCAGTGCACGGTGCAAGACACTCATAAGCCTCAAGAATAAGAAAAATAAATTGGACTTTGCTAAAAAAAAAAATCTTAAAAAACCCCTGGAAGAACATTCTTTGGATAGATGAAACCAAGGAAAAACTCTACCAGAATGATTGAAAAAACAGTATGGCAAAAGTATGGTATAGCTTATGATCCAAAGCATACCCCACCATCTGTGAAACACGGCGGGGGTAGGGTGATAGCGCAGGCATGCATGGCTGTTAGTCGCACTGGGTCCCTAGTGTTAAATGATGATGTGACTGAAGACAGAAGCAGCAGGATGAATTCTGGAGTTTTCAGAGACACTCAAATCCAGCCAAATGCAGCTAAATTGATTGGTCGGAGTTTCATAATACAGATGGACATGACCCAAAACATAAAACCAAAGCAATCCATGAGTTTGTTGAAGCAAAGAAGTGGAATATTCTAGAATGTACAAGTCAGTCACCTGATCTCAACCCAATAGAGCAGCATGTCACTTGTTAGATACTAAACGTCAGCAGAGCATTAAAGAGGAGGAAACACAGCATCTGGTGATAGCCATGAATTCAGGATTTCAGGCCATAATTGGTAACACAGGGTTTTCAACCAAGAATTACAAATTAACATTTATTTCCAAATATTTAATTTGTCCAATTACTTTTGAGCCCCTGAAATGAAGGGATTGAGTTTAAAAATGTTTTAGTTCATCACATTTTTATGCAATAATTTTATTCAACCACTGAATTAAAGCTGAAAGTCTGAACGTCAACTGCATCTGAATTGTTTTATTCAAAATCCATTAAGGTAATATACAGAACAAAAATGGAGAAAAATGTCTGTGTCCAAATATATATAGGCCTAATTGTATATGGCTATGTGAATTCACTAAATACGCCTATTTGCGCAGCTGACAACCTGCTTCACAAAACGCCGCTTACACCAGAAAAATGTGGTTTTTTTTTGCTATTTCTGAGCGTGCACATAATTGGCCCCATATTTTTTTAAGCATAAGTGACAACCGTGGTATTAATTGAAATTTTCCTAACCTTCGTCAATCAGCTGGATGATGAGGAAGTTAGAATGGGTTACTTCAAACAGGATGGTGCAACCTGTCACATATCGGTTGTCAGTATGACAGAGATTGAAGCTTTTTTTTTATGACAGAGTAATCTCCAAGGGACTTTTACCACCAAGATTGCCTGATTTAACACCACTGGATTTTTAAATTTAGGGCCATTTGAAAGGTCAGATGAATAGTAACAAGCCATGAATATTACTGGTGCTCTTAGATAACATACAACAAGAAATTCAGGCTTTGACTCCAGACACCTTGCGAAATACATTCAATAATATGGAACTGCATATACAGGGTGGTCCAAAAGTCGGTGGACAGTATGTGTAATAGGGTCATGAAGGGGGAGATTTATCAAACATGGTGTAAAGTGAAACTAAGTTGCCCTTAGCAACCAATCAGATTCCACTTTTCATTCTTCACAGACTCTTTGGAAAATGAAAGGTGGAATCTGATTGGTTGCTAAGGGCAACTGAGTCAGTTTCACAGATCCAGTTTTCACAGATAAATCTCCCTCAAATTTGTTTTCTTTTCAGATAATTCAGACAACCCATAATGGCAAATAATTTAAATACAGATCAAAGAAAATGGATTTTAAAAGAGTATTGGAAATCTCAAAATGCTGAAACCATTAGGGCAAATTAGGTTGAAACATTTGGTACTCGAGCCCCAAAGAGACAAAACATTTACCGCATTCATGACAAATTCGATGCCACTGGCTCAACCCTTAATGCTCCAAAAACTGGTCAACCCAAAACAGCCTGTGCAGAAAATAATAAACAATTTGTTGCTGAAACATTTGATCAGAGACCAAAAAAATCCATCAGAAGAGACTCTTTAGAATTGGGAATTTCACGAGCTTCTATCATGCGAATCCTAAAATGTATTGGGTGGAAAGCTTATCATCCACGTCTAATTCATGGTTTATTGGAGGATGATCCAGACTGGTGGCTGCAATTTAGTGAGATTATGCTTAACGAAATTGAAGAAAATCCAGTAATTTTAGATAACATTATGTGGAGTGATGAAGCTTCTTTCAAATTATCCGGCCATATTACCAGACATAATCGTATTTACTGGTATAATGAGAACATGCATTTAACATTAGAGCAACAACTAAATGAGCCTGGTGTCAATGTTTGGGGTGGTATTTCAAGTTTTGGTGTTTTAGGACCAATATTTTTTTATGGAACAGTAACAGGAGATAAGTGTCTTGGAATTCTAATGAATCAAGTTGTTCCCCAGTTACAGCAACAGCCTAATTAAATTGACCTTTATTTCCAACAATATGGGGCCCCTGCACATTATTCAAGAGGAGTCCGTGAGTATTTTGATGAAACATTTCCTAATAAATGGATTGGCCAAAGAAGCCCACTTGATTGGTCGGCACGTTCACCAAACTTGACCCCAATGGATTTTTTCTTTTGGGGAGTACTCAAGGACTCAATGTATAGTTGAAAACCAAAAAGTGTCAGTGATTTGAAAAACACATAAGAGATGCATTTCAAAAAATTATTACCCAAAGAGACATGTGCAAAAATGTTTGTCAAAGCGTAAGAGGCAGACTTCAAAGCTGTGCAGATTGTAATGGAAAACAGTTTGAGCACCTGCGTTGATAAAATTTAAAGGCTTTTGTATTATTGTTCAGAATAAAATTTAATTGTCAATGTTATGCTTGTGTTAGTAAATATAATTTTATATATATAAATCAAAATATATGTTATTATTTTCTGTCCACCTACTTTTGGACCACCTGCTTCACAAAACGCAGGTGTGGAACCTATCCAGAGTGGTGAGGAACTCTAGGGACCAGCAGTAGACTTGGTCAGGGGTCACCATCTTCCCTTTCCCTAGACACAAGGTTTCCCTTACCTTCAATTTTGCCATTCACTTGGTACTTCCCCGTACCTAGTGTGACAGGCACAATGTGGAGAAAAGATGGTGTGAAGGGTGCAGTTTGTGGTGGTTATGGTACATGGAGAAAGAAGGTGTGGAGGTTTTAGCTCATAAAGGAGGAAGGAATATCAGTTATAGTTCACAAGGGAGGTAAGTGGGACAGTTGTAATACATAAGGGAGGATGATGTGGTGCTTGCAGTCAATAAGGGGGTAAAGTGGTAGTTATAGCTTATAAGGGGTAAAGTGTGGAGGCTATACTACACACAATGGAAGACTGTGTGGTGGTCATAGCTGACAACTATGGAGGTTAGTGGAAATAAAAGCATATTATGCTTGTGTAAATCAGGTCAGATATAATAAAAAAGTCTTTCAATTTATCAACTCAAGTTCTCTAACTTACTTGAACATTGTTGGAGATATCTTTCTACTGTCTTCAATATTAGACTTGTTACTGTGTATTAATGCCATCGTCTCACATTCAGATTTTACAGCTATAAAGATATAGTAGTGAATTTCTGGTTTATTTCTTTTCATATTCCAAAAATTAGTTACCAAATTTTTGTTTTGCGCTATGATTATAGATGCCAGCCTGATTTATATATATAATCAGTCTTCATCTGCAGATTCACTGCACACAATCCCTGCTCTACCTTACTATATCCTTATGAAATTCATTTAAAATTCATTTTTCATCCTTCATAAAAATCATTATTGCTAGTATTGCATTTTCTGCAGTAAATTTAGCATACTATCTATACTACAAGCTCTGCTATATAAAATCACTGAAAGCTAAATTAGGATATTGCCCAGATGTGTAAATGCAGAGAACTTTCTAGTTTCTTGGTGATGCATATAGTGTACTTGCAAAAAAAAGTCTGATCGCACAATAGTTTTTGGGATATTTTATTCACCGTGTTCACTATATGGTAAAAATGATGTGTCGGTGTGATGCTTCAGGTCAGTGCGAGTTTGTAGACACCAAACATGAATAGGTTTACTTGTATCTAAGGGATTAAAAAAAATCGTAAGCTTATACAAAAAAGGTGGCGCACGTTTTGCGCCATTTTCCCAAACCCATAGCGTTCTCTTTTTTCTGGACTTATGGCTGGATGATGGCTTATTTTTTGTGTCTCGAGCTGATGTTTTTAACTGTACCATTTTTGCACAGATGCTACATTTTGATCCCCTGTTATTGCATTTTGCGCAAAATTTGCGGCAACCAAAAAACCGTAATTTTGGCGTTTAGAATTTTTTTGCTGCTACACCATTTACCAATCAGATTAATTGATTTTATATTTTGATAGATCGGGCATTTCTGAACACGGCAATACCAAATATGTGTATATTTTTTTATTTTTTTAACCCTTTAACTTTCAATGGGGTGAAAGGGGGTGATTTGAACTTTTAGGTTTTTTTTATTTATTTTTTAATTTTTTAAAACTTTTTTTTTAACTTTTTTTTATTTTACTAGTCCCCCAAGGGGGCTATAGTGATCAGCAATCTGATCGCTCTGCCATATCTCCAGATCACAGCTACAGAGCTTACTTTCAATGCCGGCTGTATTCTGGCATTGAGAGGAAGTGACTCATGTTAGCTACAGGTGTCATCACATGACCCTGTGCTACCAAGGCAACCACCGGAAGTCACGTGATCATGTCACGTGACTTTTGATGGGGGCTGGGTAAGTCAGAATAATGGCGGCGCTCATATACATCTCACTGCTAGAATTTGGCAGCAAAATGTAAAGGGTTAATAATCGCGGGTGGAAGCGATTCGACTCGTGACTAGCAGGCACATATGTCAGCTGTTGAAATCAGCCCATGGCAGGGGGTGGGGATTAACCTCACATGATTTATGACAAACCCAGTATGTCATGGGTCGTTAAGGGGTTAAGTTTGAGTTTCTACGTTTAATAAAAATGAGTATTTGTATGCCAAAATCACGAGTTTCTCCAAAACACAGAACAGGTGTCCATCTTTAACTTATAGGTTTTTTCTGTAAGTTCCACTCCTGCATTTGGTGTAAAAACAATTAGGCAAAGTACTGACTTGTGATTGAGGCCTTACTAATACACAAGATTGATCCTATTTTTAGCCCACTTGTATGTTTATAACCATGTAGGACTCTTAAGCTCTTTGGTTACATAGTATATATAGTTACTTAGGTTGAAAAAAGACCTAGGTCCATCTAGTTCAACCTTCCTCCACCAGTTCTACATTTAGTCACTAAGTCATTTATAACCAACAATGTTTTGTGTACTGAGGAAATCATCCAGCCCTTTTTTAAAAGCTGTTATAGTATCTGCCATTACTACCTCTTGTGGTAGTGTATTCCACAGTCTGACTGCTCTAACTGTAAAGAACCCTTTCCTATTTAGCTGCCAGAATCACTTTTCTTCCACTCACAGTGAGTGTCTCCTGGTCCTTAGTACTGTCTTTGGAAGAAATAAGTCATGTGCCAGTCCTTTATATTGACCACACATGTATTTATACATATAAATGAGATCTCCTCTGAGACGTCTTTTTTCTAAGCTAAACATATCTAACTTTTTCAACCTGTCATCATATGGGAGGCCTTCCATTCCTTGTAATAGTCTAGTTGCCCGCCTTTGAACTGACTCTAACTTCTGAATGTCCTTTTTAAAATGTGGAGCCCAAAACTGGATCCCGTATTCCAGATGTGGCCTTACAAGTGATTTATAGAGGGGCAACAATACGTTGGGATCACGGGATCTGATCTCTCTTTTTATACACCCTAAAATCTTGTTTGCTTTAGCAGCTGCTGCTTGACATTGAGTGCTGCTGCTCAGCTTATTTGTAATGAGAATACCCAAGTCCTTCTCCTGTTCTGTAGTCCCGAGTTTACTTCCATTTAATGTATACGCAGCTATAGGAATACTCCGTCCTGGGTGCATTACTTTACATTTATCAACATTAAATCTCATTTGCCAAGTATCTGCCCATTCTGACATCTTATCCAGATCTTTTTGTAATATTGTACTATCAAGGTCAGTTTTTAATATCCTACATAGTTTGGTGTCATCGGCAAAGACTGACACTGTACTATCAATCCCATCCACAAGGTCATTAATAAAGAGATTAAAAAGAATCGGTCCAAGCACAGATCCCTGCGGCACCCCACTGCTGACTATAGCCCATTTAGAGAATGTACCATTTATGACTACTCTTTGTTTCCTATCTTTTAGCCAATTCCTTACCCAGTTGCATATTGTGTCCCCTAGTCCTTGCTTCTGGAGCTTTAGTATAAGGCTATTATGTGGTACAGTATCAAATGCCTTTGCAAAGTCCAAATAAATCACATCAGTTGCATTACCAATATCCAGGTTTGAACTTACCCCCTCATAGAACCCAAACAGGTTGGTTAGACACGACTTATCTTTCATGAATCAATGCTGTTTGTCAGTTATCATATTATTTTCTGCAATATATTTTTGCATGTCATCCCTTAAAATGCCCTCAAAAACTTTGCATACTACTGATGTCAGGCTTACTGGACGGTAGTTGCCTGGATCTACCCTCTTACCTTTCTTAAATATCGGTACCACATCAGCAATCCTCCAATCCTGAGGCACCAACCCTGTTACAAGTGAGTCTAAAAAGATGAGATACAGCGGTCTGTCGATTACGGAGCTCAATTCCCTCAATATTCGTGGATGAATGCCATCTGGCCCTGGGGATTTGTCAATGTTTAATTTACTCAGACGTAGGCGTACTTCATCTTGTGTTAAATTAATTATATCGGGTGGTGGACTTTGATTTTTCACTTGTTGAATGATCCCTGGTACAGTCAGTTCCTTGGTGAATACAGATGAGAAATGCCTATTTAATATCTCAGTCTTTTGTTTGTCCTCTATAACTAACTTGTTATTATATTTTAAGGGGCCGATACTATCCTTTGTTTTCCTTTTGGCATTAATGTATTTATAAAAGATTTTGGGATTTATTTTAATGTCATTGGCGATTTTTGTTTCAGTAGCTAATTTTGCTTGTTTGATTTCTTTTTTACATTTCCTATTGATATCTTTATACTCCTGCAATGCTATTTCTGTATTCTCAGCCTTTAAGATTTTAAATGCCCTTTGTTTTTGTTTTATTATACTTTGTACAGTCTTATTTATCCATAGTGGTTTCTTTTTATTCCTGGACATTTTATTACCAGAGGGTATACATTTTTTACAGGACTCTAGTAGTATATCCTTAAACTTACCCCATTTATGTTCGGTATCCCCAGTTACCATGACTTTGTCCCAATTTACACATTTAAGCTCTTCCCTTAATTTGTTGAAATCAGCTTTCCTAAAATTCCAGGTTTTAGCATTCCCCCTTTGAAATGTTCTATTGAATATTATGTTGAAGCTTACCATATTATGATCGCTGGTGCCCAAGTGCTCCCGGACCTGTAGATCTGAAATTGTATCCGGTCTATTTGACAGGACCAGATCTAGCAAATTATCTCCCAGGGTCGGTTCACCTACCATCTGAGAGAGGAAATGGTCTTGAATGGTAGATAAGAACTTACAGCTTTTAGCAGAACCAGAAGATTCTATGTCCCACTGAATGTCTGGATAGTTGAAATCCCCCATAATAAGAACCCGATTATTATTATTAGCTGCCTTTTCAATTTGTTCCAGCATTTCACCCTTTATTTGTTCAGGTATGTTAGGAGGCTTATAGCAAACTCCAATTAGCATTTTTCCATTATTCCCCTCCCCATGTACATTTACCCATAATGACTCTACATTGTTGCTGTTCCCCTCAATGTCATCATACAACACAGGTTTTAGGTTAGATTTGATAAATATACACACCCCACCACCTTTTTGGCCTTTCCTGTCCTTCCTAAATGTACTATAACCCTGTATGTTTGTCACCCAGTCATGGCTTTCATCCAGCCAGGTTTCCGTAATGCCCACCACATCATAATTCATGGTTGACATAAGAGTCTCCAATTCATTCATTTTGTTTGCAAGACTTCTTGCATTTGCCAGTAGACATTTAATCCTATTAACACCTTTATTACTCCTAGTCTCCCTACGTTCCTTGTATGTCCCATCCCCCCCTAATCCTTCATTGACCCCTACCGTCTCCCTGTCTCTATCTGCTCTATCTATCCCCTTATTTGCTCCACTACCCTCCCTCCCCCCCGATCCTAGTTTAAAAGCTCCTCCATCCGTCTGACCATTTTCTCCCCCAGCACAGCTGCACCTTCCCCATTGAGGTGCAACCCGTCCCTACTGTAGAGCCTGTAGCCGACTGAGAAGTCGGCCCAGTTCTCCATGAACCCGAACCCTTCCTTCCTGCACCAATTTCTAAGCCACATATTTATCTCCCTAAGCTCCCGCTGTCTTTCTAGTGACGCTCGTGGCACCGGTAGTATTTCTGAAAACACCACCTTGGAGGTCCTGGACTTCAGCTTCTCTCCTAGTTCCCTGTAATCATTTTTAAGGACCTTCCACCTGCCTCTAACTTTGTCATTAGTACCAATGTGCACCATGACCGCTGGGTTTTCCCCAGCCCCACCCAGCAATCTGTCTATCCGATCCACAATATGCCGAACCCGAGCACCCGGCAGACAACACACTGTTCGGCATTCACGGTCTCGGCGACAGATGACCCTGTCTGTCCGCCTAATTATAGAGTCCCCTACCACCAACATCTGTCTGGGCTTTGCTGCACTCCTATTTCCCTCCTTCCTACAGCAGTTGTTTTCCTGGTTGCTAGGAGCAACATCCTGCTGTAGTGACCCTAGTCCAGGCCCTTCATTCCTAATATCAGCCAAACAGGCATATTTACTAGGTTGTGCCAGGTCAGGACTAGGCTCCCTGACACTTTTCCCCCTACCTCTTCTTCTAACTGTTACCCAGCTACCTACCTCTGGGTCCTGATCTTCCCCACTTCCACTCTCCTCCATATCACTGGCCCCAGCCAGAGAAAGCTCAGTGAGCTCTAAACTCCTCTGCAGGTTTGCAATGCCCCTTAGTGTTGCAAGCTGCTTATTTAGATCAGTTACCTTGGCTTCCAAATACGCAACATGCTTGCATCGAGTGCAGACATAGTCACACTCGAACGGCTGCTCAAGGCATGCATACATCTGACAAGATACACACCTGGTAGCATTGTTCATGGAGCACCTATCAAATGGGGATAAACAGTAAAGTAGAAAAACAAAGAGAAAAAAAACGAAAAAAACCCAATGGGAAACGTATAAGGATAAATTCAAACTATGTTCTTGTGTCAAACTATGTAATTGTGTTGAAACTATGCAGTTATCTTAAATTCAGCACTTTACTTCGGTTCAGCACCTCGCTCGCTCAGCACCTCACTTGTGCTGGGTGGTTTATATAGATGTACAATGACTATCAGAAGCTGCTAGAAGCTTCTAGAAACAGGTGTGACTAATCCTACTAATTAAATCACAAGACTAACTTTTTTTTTTTTTTCCCTTTTCACAGAATCACAAACAGACACACAATTCCCTAATGAAATTCAACAATTACAGTTATCACCACTATGTAATTGTGTTGAAACTATGCACTTATCTTAAATTCAGCACTTTACTTCAGTTCAGCACCTCGCTCGCTCAGCACCTCGCTTGTGCTGGGTGGTTTATATAGATGTACAATGACTATCAGAAGCTGCTAGAAGCTTCTAGAAACAGGTGTGACTAATCCTACTAATTAAATCACAAGACTAACTTTTTTTTTTCCCTTTTCACAGAATCACAAACAGACACACAATTCCCTAATGAAATTCAACAATTACAGTTATCACCACTATGTAATTGTGTTGAAACTATGCACTTATCTTAAATTCAGCACTTTACTTCAGTTCAGCACCTTGCTCGCTCAGCACCTCGCTTGTGCTGGGTGGTTTATATAGATGTACAATGACTATCAGAAGCTGCTAGAAGCTTCTAGAAACAGGTGTGACTAATCCTACTAATTAAATCACAAGACTAACTTTTTTTTTTTTTCCCTTTTCACAGAATCACAAACAGACACACAATTCCCTAATGAAATTCAACAATTACAGTTATCACCACTATGTAAATGTGTTGAAACTATGCACTTATCTTAAATTCAGCACTTTACTTCAGTTCAGCACCTCGCTCGCTCAGCGCCTCGCTTGTGCTGGGTGGTTTATATAGATGTACAATGACTATCAGAAGCTGCTAGAAGCTTCTAGAAACAGGTGTGACTAATCCTACTAATTAAATCACAAGACTAACTTTTTTTTTTTTTTCCCTTTTCACAGAATCACAAACAGACACACAATTCCCTATCACAAACAGACACACAATTCTGTTGCTAAGGGTTATTGTTGACTCTTTACTACCTAGTTACCAATATTGCCAATGACATTATTATGTTATTATTAGAGATCCCCTAAGAAAAAAGAATTGTCTGGCATCATTAGGCCATGTGCGCACATTGCGTTCTGTACCATACAGAAATAAACGCATCCTCTGGCAGAATTTGTCATTGTCAAATTTGGTTTTGACCACATAAACGCAGGAAATACGCATCCGTTTTCTTGCGTTTTGGCCGTGTTTTGACCGCGTTTTACATGCAGTTTCAGTGCTTAAAATGGGATGTGTTTTCAATACAAAGACACAACTAAATAAAGTTTGAACATTCAAACACTAGAAGAAAAGTGAAAAAAAAAAAAATAATGCTTTAAATCATACACTATAATGATAATTTTCCGTAAATGATTATTGAGATTTAATAATTATGTTAAAAATAAATTTAAATTATTGTTTGACTCACTGGATGTATGGGCAAAAGGAAACCTCTCGACCTCACTATAATGCCAAAAATGCATGCTTTGATTTTGACAAAAAAGCACGCGTTTAGCATCAAAAATGCATGTAAAACGCTACAAATTTGATTTAGGATGTGTTTTGATAATTCTCATTGACTTCAATGTTAGCAAAACGCTGCCAAAACGCTCAAAACAATTGACATGTTGCTTCTTCAAACGCAGAGATTTTGACAAATTTTTGTCACAAAAAACGCAGCGTTTTTGGATGCATAGTGCGCACACAATATGCCTATTTCCCATAGACTTTGCTTGTAAATCAAAGCGCATGCATTTTTGCATTAAAACGCTGCAGTTCAAAACACTGAGGAAACACAACGTGCGCACATGGCCTAACACACACAGCTGAAGATTGCATCAACAAAAGAGGGGGCTTTTAACCCCTTAACGACCGCAGGCAGTAATATTACGTCCCTGTGGTCATAGCGTTAATCCCCACCTGCTGCTGCGGGCTGCAGGCAGAGATCTGCGCACGTCAGCTGATTTGTACAGCTGACATGTGTGCCTCGCAGGTACTGGTGGAATCGCTATCCACCCGTATTTGTTAACCCCTTAAATGGTGCTGTCAATATGTGACAGTGCCATTTGCACAGCGATCGTGGTAATCTCATACTCTCAGGCAGCCATCAGAAGTCATGTGACATGATCATGTGGATCCAATGGTTGTCATGGTAGCACAGGGTCATGTGATGACTCCTGTAGCTTACATGACTCAGGTCCTTTAACCAGCAGCAGAGTACTGCAGGTTTCAAGACATGAGCATTTCTCCCAGTCTGAGCGGTGCTGCTCTGATCAGGATAAATGAATGAGCAATCATATTGCTGATCCTTATAGCCCCCTAGGGAGACTAGTAAAATAAAAAAGTTTAAAAAAAGTTTTGAAAAATTAAAAAGAAAACCTAAAAGTTCAAATCACCCCCCTAATCGCCCCATTGAAAATTAAAGGGTTAAAAAAAAATAAAAAATATACAAATATTTGAGTATTGCTGTGTTCATAAATGCCAGATCTATCAAAATATAAAATCTGTTAATCTGATTGGCAGACGGAGTAGCAGAAAAGAAATTCCAAACCTCCAAAATTACGTTTTCTGGTTGCCACAAATTTTGCAAAAAATGCAACAACAGGTGATCAAAACAAAGCATCGGCGCAAAAATAGTACCGTTAAAAACATCACCCCAAGACAACAAAAAATAAGCCATCACTGAACCATATATCCCAAATAATTAGAACACTTTGGGTCGCGGAAAAACGTACGCCAATTTTTTGTTCAAACTTCTAATTTTTTTTAATTCCTTAGATAAAAGTAAATTCATTCATGTTTAGTGTCTACTAGAGATGAGCGAACCGGTCCCGGTTCGGCTCGAGGTCGGTTCGCCGAACGGGGGTCCCGTTCGAGTTCGGTTCGTCAAACGTTCGATGAACCGAACTCGAACGTATAGGCTATAATGGGAGGCAATCACAAACACATAAAAATGCATTATAAATGTACACAAACAGTTAATAAACATTGCCATAACACTTACCGGTCCTCGCGATCCCTTCTGCACTCTGTCTCCTGCCGCTATTCCATCCGATGATCGCTGAATCCTCCCGGTGACCTGCACTGCCAGCAGAGATGCAGGACCTATCGTGACGTCAAAATAGCCATGTGACCAGTCACGTGGCTATTATCTCATTGGCTACAGACTGGTCACATGACTATGACACGTCATGTAGGACCTGAGAGTGCATCTCTCCGGTACACGGTGCACATATGTGTATCGCCGTGTACCGGCGACATGCTCTAGCACACGGTCGACTCCCCGTTCCGTTAGGGACTGGCTTACACAGCCGGTCATTAACGGAGATCACCGTTGCCATAGCAACGCAGTTAGCGGTGACGTCACCGCTAACCGCGGCTCCGAGAGCACCGTTGCTATGGTAACGCGTCTGTCAGCGTTACCGCTGTTACCGCTGACAGCCAGCACTGATCACTCACGGAGTGAAGGCTGCACGCTGCTTCCCGATTGTAGTGAGGATTGTACTGAGGATGAGGTTCCCCAGCCCATGATGGGCTGGTGCACCTCATCCTCACTACAATCGTCATTACTACTACACTAGTGAGGATTGTAGTGAGGATGAGATGCCCCAGCCCATGATGGGCTGGGGCATCTCATCCTCACTACAATCGTCACTACTACTACACTAGAAAGAAAGAAGACAGAAGAGCAGGATCGTGGAGGGCTGACAGGGGGTAATAAAGATGGAGTCTCTAATGTGTCTGTGTATTTATTTCTATTAAAGTATTTTTTCTCTGTGTAGTGTTTTTTTAACCCCTTATTGGAGATTCTTAATGGCCAGGTCAAACGTGCCTGACATTAAGAATCTCTGGCTTAATACTGGCTAGTAAAACAAAGCCAGTATTAACTCATGATTACCCAACAAGCCACCCGGCTCCAGGGCTGTTGGAAGAGTTGGATACAGCGCCAGATGATGGCGCTTCTATGAGAGCGCCATTTTCTGGGACGGCTGCGGACTGAAATCCGCAGCAGAGGCGCCCAGAAACCTCGGGCTAACCTGTGCTGTGGATTCCAATCCCCAGCTGCCTAGTTGTACCCGGCTGGACACAAAAATGGGGCGAAGCCCACGTCATTTGTTTTTTAATTATTTCATGAAATAAGTGAAATAATTAAAAAAAACGGGTTTCCCTATATTTTTGGTTCCCAGCCGGGTACAAATAGGCAACTGGGGGTTGGAGGCAGCCCATGGCTGCCTGCTGTACCTGGCTAGCATACAAAAATATGGCGAAGCCCACGTCATTTTTTTGGTGGGCAAAAAAATTCTGCATACAGTCCTGGATGGAGTATGCTGAGCCTTGTAGTTCTGCAGCTGCTGTCTGCTCTTCTCCATACAGATAGACAGCAGCTGCAGAACTACAAGGCTCAGCATACTCCATCCAGGACTGTATGCAGAAGTTTTTTGCCCCCTGAAAACATTATGTGGGCTTCGCCATATTTTTGTATGCTAGCCAGGTACAGCAGGCAGGTACGGCTGCCCCCAACCCCCAGTTGCCTATTTGTACCCGGCTGGGAACCAAAAATAAAGGGAAGCCCTTTTTTTTATTATTTCATGAATTTCATGAAATAATTAGAAAACAAATGACGTAGGCTTCGCCCCATTTTTGTGTCCAGCCAGGTACAACTAGGCAGCTGGGGATTGGAATCCGCAGCACAGGTTGGCCTGAGCTTTCTGGCCCCACTGCTGCGAATTGCAGTCTGCAGCCGCCTCAGAAAATGGCATTTTCATAGAAGCGCCATATTCTGGCGCTGTATCCAACTCTTCCAGCACCTGCCTGCTATACCTGGCTAGCATACAAAAATATGGCGACGCTCATGTCCTTTTTTTGTAGTTTTTTGGCAAAAAAAATAAAAAATGCTTCCCTGGATTTTCCATTGCCAGTGAAGGTAACACCAAGTAGTGGGGGTTAGCAGCCAGTAGCTGCTTGGATTACCCTTAGCTAGCAATACAAAAAATGCAGCGGGAGCCCATATATATTTTTTTTAATTATTTATTTAAATAACTAAAAATAAAATGGGCTTCCCTGTATTTTGATTGCTGGACATCACAGTGCTGTAAAAATAAATCTTTAAAAAAATGACGTAGCGCTCCGCGGTATTTTTGATTCTCAGCGCAGATAAAGCAGACAGCTATGGGTTGCCACCCCCATCTGCCTGCCGTTACCTTGGTTGGCAATCAAAATACAGAGAAGCCCATTAATTTTTTCTATTTAAAAAATAGTTAAAAAAAAAATGACGTTGGGTCCCCCCCATTTTTGATAGCCAGCTAGGGTAAAGCAGACGGCTGTAGCCTGAAAACCACAGCTGGCAGCTTTACCGTGGTTGGGGATCCAATGTGGAGGTCCCCTCAGGCTCTTTTTTATAATTATTTTATAAATATTAATAATTACACAATAAAAGTAGGGTCCCCCCCAAATTGGATCACCAGCCAAGGTAAAGCGGACAGCTGTGGTCTGGTATTCTCAGGGTGGGAAGGTCCATAGTTATTGGGCCTTCACAGCCTAAAAATAGCAGGCTGCAGGCACCCCAGACGTGGCGCATACACTAGATGCGCCAATCCTGGCGCTTCACCCCAGCTCATCCCGTGCCCTGGTGCAGTGGCAAATGGGGTAATAAATCGGGTTGATACTAGCTGTAAAGTCACCTGAGATCAAGCCCAGCAGTTTGTGATGTCATGGCGTCTATTAGATACCCAACATCATAAACTGTCAGTACTAACAAAAAAAAAAAAAATCGACAAAAGAAATTTATTTGAAAAAACAGTCCCCAAAACATTTCCTCTTTCACCAATTTATTGTAAGAAAAAAAATAAAGGGGTCCCACGACGACTCTGGACCATCTAGAATATGGGGGGAGACACTCAGGGAACGTATCCCCCATTTTCTAGGAGTACGGACCCTTCATGTGAGGAGTGTGGGTGCAATGAATCTGCACTCACTCTTCTCGGGTCCACAGCGGCAGAGTCCAAGTCGTAATGGTTGCTACCAAAGCTGCAATGCCCTGCTCATGAGGTAAGGGCATGCCTAATCAGAACTACTGTAGAGGAAGCTCTGCTCACTGGTATATAGGTGCTCAGAGGTAATAATAGATAAAATTAGTGAGTAACCTCGGCACTCTAAATCTCCCAGACTAAGTCAGTAAGTCACAACGGATAGTAATGCAAAATCACTCTTTATTGGCCCGTATTAAGGAAAAAAAAATGTTTCATAAGCATATATGTTTTTGTCCAAAACAAGTTACAAATGACGGTTCGGCCTGAGCCTTCGTCAGATTGGACTTATCTGCATGTAATCATGAAAAATGACAATAATCAGTATCACATAAGAGTGAGAGAACAATAACATAAACTCGAACAATGTAGAGGTACAATTGGGATGCAGCAAAAAAATTGCAACACAGCAAGAAATGAAACACATGATACAAATGTCATAATACAGTACAAGGACAATATAGTAATGACAAATATGGGGTCAGAGTAGGCTTAGATAGCTCTGGTACGAAAGAGATGTCAATCATAAAGTAACATGTGCAGTAGGTGTAGAGCTACAGTATGCATGGCAGAGCTAATGGGTAGACCGACCATAGAAAAAGAATGGAGAAAAAGTGGAGAAAAAGTGGAGAAAAAAATGGAGAAAAAGTGGAGAAAAAGTGGAGAAAAAAGTGGAGAAAAAGTGGAGAAAAAGTGGAGAAAAAGTGGAGAAAAAATGGAGAAAAAAATGGAGAAAAAGTGGAGAAAAAGTGGAGAAAAAATGGAGAAAAAAATGGAGAAAAAGTGGAGAAAAAGTGGAGAAAAAGTGGAGAAAAAAATGGAGAAAAAGTGGAGAAAAAATGGAGAAAAAGTGGAGAAAAAAATGGAGAAAAAGTGGAGAAAAAGTGGAGAAAAAGTGGAGAAAAAGTGGAGAAAAAATGGAGAAAAAAATGGAGAAAAAGTGGAGAAAAAGTAGCGAAAAAGTGGAGAAAAATTGGAGAAAAAGTGGAGAAAAAGTGGAGAAAAAATGGAGAAAAAGTGGAGAAAAAAATGGAGAAAGTGGCGAAAAAGTGGCGAAAAAGTGGCGAAAAAGTGGCGAAAAAGTGGCGAAAAAGTGGAGAAAAAGTGGAGAAAAAAATGGAGAAAAAGTGGAGAAAAAATGGAGAAAAAGTGCAGAAAAAGTGGAGAAAAAATGGAGAAAAAAAAGGAGAAAAAGTGGAGAAAAGGTGGAGAAAAAGTGGAGAAAAAGTGGAGAAAAAGTGGAGAGAAAAAGTGGAGAGAAAAAGTGGAGAAAAAGTGGAGAAAAAGTGGAGAGAAAAAGTGGAGAAAAAGTGGAGAAAAAGTGGAGAAAAAAAGTGGAGAAAAAGTGAAGAAAAAGTGGAGAAAAAAGTGGAGAAAAAAGTGGAGAAAAAGTGGAGAAAAAGTGGAGACAAAAATGGAGACAAAAATGGAGAAAAAGTGGAGAAAAAAATAGAGAAAAAGTGGAGAAAAAGTGGAGAAAAAGTGGAGAAAAAATGGAGAAAAAGTGGAGAAAAAAGTGGAGAAAAAAGTGGAGAAAAAAGTGGAGAAAAAAGTGGAGAAAAAGTGGAGAAAAAGTGGAGAAAAAGTGGAGAAAAAGTGGAGAAAAAAGTGGAGAAAAAGTGGAGAAAAAGTGGAGAAAAAGTGGAGAAAAAGTGGAGAAAAAAATGGAGAAAAAGTGGAGAAAAAGTGGAGAAAAAGTGGAGAAAAAGTGGAGAAAAAGTGGAGAAAGAAATGGAGAAAAAGTGGAGAAAAAGTGGAGAAAAAATGGAGAAAAAGTGGAGAAAAAGTGGAGCACCCTTTGGTGCCTTTCATGTGGCACTAAGGGGTGCTTAGCTTTGTATTTAGCCAAAAAAATGAAAAAATAATGACGCAGGGTTCCCCCTAGTTTTGTAGCCAGCTAGGGTAAAGCAGACGGCTGCAGCCTGCAGACCACAGCTGGCAACCTCACCTTGGCTGGTAATCTAAAACTGAGGGCACCCCACGCTGTTATTTTAAATTAAATAAATAATTTAAAAAAAAAAACACGTAGGGGTCCCCCAAAATTGGATCACCAGCCAAGGTAAAGCAGACAGCTGGGGCCTGATATTCTCAGACTAGGGAGGTCCATGGTTATTGGACTCTCCCCAGCCTAAAAATAGCAGGCCGCAGCTGCCCCAGAAGTGGCGCATCCATTAGATGCGCCAATCCTGGTGCTTCGCCCCAGCTCATCCCGCGCCCTGGTGCGGTGGCAAGCGGGGTAATATATGGGGTTAATACCAGATGTGTAATGTCACCTGGCATCAAGCCCTGGGGTTGGTGAGGTCAGGCGTCTATCAGATACCCGACATCACCAACCCAGTCAGTAATAAAAAAAAATAGACGACAAACACATTTTTATTTGAAAAAACACTCCCCAAAACATTCCCTCTTTAACCAATTTATTAGAATGAAAAACAAATCCAGGTCTGGTGTAATCCAAGGGGTTGCCATGACGATCCACACTGTCCCAGTCAATGAAGAGCAGGATGTTCCCCATTGGCTGGGAGAGCAGTGCAGTGACTTGAGCTAACATCAATGGGTCAGCCCAGGTCACTGCAGGGGATGACAAGTGCTGCTGTCAGCGAGGTACATTACCTGCGCTGATCTCCAGCACACTGACAGCCCCTGTCACTGTGTTCAATGACCGGCGCCTTCACACCAAGTATCGCGAGAGGTCCGTGACGTCACCGCTAGTCAGTCTCGGGTCGGAAGCGAGAGGTGATGTGACAAGCGGCGGCCATGGAGGACAGTGACAGCGCTGAGGTCGGGATGGCGGGACTTAATCACCGCAGGTAAGCCGAGTGGGACCATGTGTGTGTGTGTGTGTGTGTGTGTGTGTGTGTGTATGTGTACATGCCGCGGGCAGGAGGGGGCGGAGTGAGCTGAGCGGGGAAGTGTGGGCTTCCTGCATGTAACTAAGATAAACATCGGGTTACTAACCAAAGCGCTTTGCTTGGATACCCGATGTTTATCTTGGTTACCAGCTTGTGGCAGGCTGCCAGCAATGGCTCCTGCACACTGTAGCTGTAAAAAGCCCTGCTTTTTGCTGCTAGAACCGTTCTCGAACGTATCTAGAACTATCGAGCTTTTGCAAAAAGCTCGAGTTCTAGTTCGATCTCGAACAGCCCCCAAAACCACTCGAGCCTAGAACTGGAGAACCACGAACCGCGAACCGCGCTCAACTCTAGTGTCTACAAACCTGCACCGACCTCAGGCATAACACCAACACATCAGCTTTATCATATATTGAACACAGTGAATAAAATATCTCAAAAACCCTATTGCAATCGCACTTTTTTTTGCAATTTTTCCACACTTGGAATTTTTTTGCTGTTTTCAAGTACACTATATAGTAAAACTCATGGTTTTATTTAAAAGTATAACTCATCCTGCAAAAATGAGCCTTATATGGCAAGATTGACTGTAAAATAAAAAAGTTATGGCCCTCGGAAGAAGGAAGGCTAAAAAAAACCCGGAAAGCGCAAAATTGGCCGTTCGTGAAGGTGATAATATAAGCTGCGGCAATGCGGTCTTCCCCATAACTCCTTGCAGCTATCAAATTGCATGGTCTAGAGCCACTAATCAGAGGTTGACTAACACCGGGACTATAAAGGATTAGGGCAGAGAAAGCAACAGTTGTGTTAGGCCTTTACATCTTTGATATAGAATTTCAAAGTTCAAGGCTCACTGTTACGCTTCTTTCACACGTCATTGAAAAGCACACAAATTTCTCATGGATGTGTTGAAAGTGCATATGGACCTCTGTGTGCCATGATTTTGCCACACGTGTATTCTCCGTGTGCTATCCGTGATAGCACATGGAGAGTAGGAACTTTGTCCGTGGTGCTGATATCTCCCGAGCTGTGGTCACACTTGTTTCCGTGTCCGCGGTGCAGTTAACATGCAATGAGCATAATGATCAGGCCCTGAAGCAAGTGACAGTAGCGCCGAAGATATCAGGGCTGGGGATAGGTGAGTATAGAAAATCATTTTTTTTCAAAGACACGTGTTTTCTCCGGTACGTGTCACATGGATCACACCACTGTACTTGAGACTGTAAAGAAGGCAGCTTCCTTACACCGCTGAAACGCGTAGTCTGATCAGCAGGTATCCTGAACTTTACCAATTGAGCTCTGGAATTTTTTAAACTTGCTCAATAAAATTAGATTTTAGCACTATCACCTGAAGTCTTCTTACATGCTGGAACTACCCACAAGATTTTTTCTATTACTGGAAGTGTTTCCAGTCCTGATCCATGCAACCAAGCAAGACCAGGTATTATTAAACCGGAGCTCTGAGGTCAGCTGCTCCACTGCTTTATGTATATACAGTACAGACCAAAAGTTTGGACATACTTTCTCATCTCTAGAACAACTGTTAAGAGGAGACTTTGTGCAGCACGCCTTCATGGTAAAATAGCTGCTAGGAAACCACTGCTAAGGACAGGCAACAAGCAGAAGAGACTTGTTTGGGCTAAAGAACACAAGGAATGGACATTAGACCAGTGGAAATCTGTTCTTTGGTCTGATGAGTCCAAATTTGAGATCTTTGGATCCAACCACCATGTATTTGTAGAAAAGGTAAAGATGGACTCTACATGGCTGGTTACCACCGTGAAGCAGGGAGGAGGAGGTGTGATGGTGTGGGGGTCTTTCGCTGGTGACACTGTTGGGGATTTATTCAAAATTGAAGGCACACTGAACCAGCATGGCCACAGCATCTTGCAGCGGCATGCTATTCCATCTATTTGCGTTTAGTTGGACCATCATTTATTTTTCAACAGGACAATGACCCCAAACACACCTCCAGGCTGTGTAAGGGCTATTTGACTAAGAAGGAGAGTGATGGGGTGCTACGCCAGATGATCTGGGGTCCACAGTCACCAGACCTGAACCCAATCGAGATGGTTTGGGGTGAGCTGGACCGGAGAGTGAAGGCAAAAGGGCCAACAAGTGCTAAGCATCTCTGGCAACTCCTTCAAGACTGTTGGAAGACCATTTCCGGTGACTACCTCTTGAAGCTCATCAAGAGAATGCCAAGAGTGTGCAAAGCAGTAATCAAAGCAAAAGTTGGCTACTTTGAAGAACCTAGAATATAAGACATATTTTAAGTTATTTCACAGTTTTTTAAGTATTTCATTCCACATGTTTTAATTCATAGTTTTGATGCCTTCAATGTGAATCTACAATTTTCAGAGTCCTAAAAAAAAAAGAAAACTCTTTGAATGAGAAGGTGTGTCCAAACTTTTGGTCTGTACTATATATATATATATATATATATATATATATTATATATACATATATCCTCACACACACACACTGACCCTCTGTATATCACCCCACACACACTACCCCTCTGAATACTATCCTTACACACACACATTGCCTCTGTGTATAATGTCCTCCTTGTGTACTGTATATGTCAGCATCCTGGGACCTTCCTGGTATGTATGTCCCCTTCCTGGTTTATTGTCCCCTTCCTAGCATAAATGTCCTCCTCCTGGTATATATGTTCTCATCCAGGGACCCTCCTGGTATATATGTCCCCATCCTGGTTTATTTGTTCCTATCCTGGTATATACAGTTAGGTCCAGAAATATTTGGACAGTGACACAAGTTTTGTTATTTTAGCTGTTTACAAAAACATGTTCAGAAATACAATTATATATATAATATGGGCTGAAAGTGCACACTCCCAGCTGCAATATGAGAGTTTTCACATCCAAATCGGAGAAAGGGTTTAGGAATCATAGCTCTGTAATGCATAGCCTCCTCTTTTTCAAGGGACCAAAAGTAATTGGACAAGGAACTCTAAGGGCTGCAATTAACTCTGAAGGCGTCTCCCTCGTTAACCTGTAATCAATGAAGTAGTTAAAAGGTCTGGGGTTGATTACAGGTGTGTGGTTTTGCATTTGGAAGCTGTTGCTGTGACCAGACAACATGCGGTCTAAGGAACTCTCAATTGAGGTGAAGCAGAACATCCTGAGGCTGAAAAAAAAAAAAAAAATCCATCAGAGAGATAGCAGACATGCTTGGAGTAGCAAAATCAATGGTCGGATACATTCTGAGAAAAAAGGAATTGACTGGTGAGCTTGGGAACTCAAAAAGGCCTGGGCGTCCACGGATGACAACAGTGGTGGATAATCGCCGCATACTTTCTTTGGTGAAGAAGAACCCGTTCACAACATCAACTGAAGTCCAGAACACTCTCAGTGAAGTAGGTGTATCTGTCTCTAAGTCAACAGTAAAGAGAAGACTCCATGAAAGTAAATACATAGGGTTCACATCTAGATGCAAACCATTCATCAATTCCAAAAATAGACAGGCCAGAGTTAAATTTGCTGAAAAACACCTCATGAAGCCAGCTCAGTTCTGGAAAAGTATTCTATGGACAGATGAGACCAAGATCAACCTGTACCAGAATGATGGGAAGAAAAAAGTTTGGAGAAGAAAGGGAACGGCACATGATCCAAGGCACACCACATCCTCTGTAAAACATGGTGGAGGCAACGTGATGGCATGGGCATGCATGGCTTTCAATGGCACTGGGTCACTTGTGTTTATTGATAACATAACAGCAGACAAGAGTAGCCGGATGAATTCTGAAGTGTACCGGGATATACTTTCAGCCCAGATTCAGCCAAATGCCGCAAAGTTGATCGGACGGCGCTTCATAGTACAGATGGACAATGACCCCAAGCATACAGCCAAAGCTACCCAGGAGTTCATGAGTGAAAAAAAGTGGAACATTCTGCAATGGCCAAGTCAACCACCAGATCTTAACCCAATTGAACATGCATTTCACTTGCTCAAATCCAGACTTAAGACGGAAAGACCCACAAACAAGCAAGACCTGAAGGCTGCGGCTGTAAAGGCCTGGCAAAGCATTAAGAAGGAGGAAACCCAGCGTTTGGTGATGTCCATGGGTTCCAGACTTAAGGCAGTGATTGCCTCCAAAGGATTCGCAACAAAATATTGAAAATAAAAATATTTTGTTTGGGTTTGGTTTATTTGTCCAATTACTTTTGACCTCCTAAAATGTGGAGTGTTTGTAAAGAAATGTGTACAAGTCCTACAATTTCTATCAGATATTTTTGTTCAAACCTTCAAATTAAACGTTACAATCTGCACTTGAATTCTGTTGTAGAGATTTCATTTCAAATCCAATGTGGTGGCATGCAGAGCCCAACTCACGAAAATTGTACCACTGTCCAAATATTTCTGGACCTAACTGTATGTCCTATCCAGGGCACCTCCTGGTATGTATATCCCACTCCTGGGCACATTCTGGTATATATGTCTCCATCTTAGTTTCTGTCCCCTTCCTAGTATATATGTCCTCCTCTTGGTATATATGTTCCCATTCTGGATTATTTGTCCCCTTCCCAGCATGTATATCCCAATCCTGTGCCCCTCCTGATATATATATATATATATATATATATATATATATATATATATATATATATGTATATATATCTCCCCCTCCTGGGCACAATTATATAATACAATACAATACATACAATATATGTGCTCATTTTTGTATATATTTCCCTTCCTGGACCCCTTTTGGTGTATGTATATATATATATATATATATATATATATATTGTGAGACTGTGACCGGGGTTCTCTATGACGGCCGGTACGTCTCGCCCCGGTTGTGCTCACTCCATGCATAGAAAGCAACTCCACTCCAGGGTTTATGCTGTTTCCCTGCAGGCTGAAAGGAGGGTTAAAAGGAAACAGGAACATGGGCGTGGGGCCCTAGTGTGAGGGAGTGAACACAACTCCCTGAGTGCCTGCCAGGGGACACATGTATATTGTTGTTGGACTCTTGGTTTGTGTAATAAACCGTGTGCTGTGACCATTGGTGCCTGGATCCCGTGTCTTCTGCCGTGCAGCCGACCACGTTACCTCACAGATGGTGGAGAACGCGGGCATGCCAGCCCGGTGAGGTGTAGCGTCCATCCCTGGTGACCCGGTAGCACATGTCCTGGATTCGAGCGGCTATACCACAGCCCAAACCCGGTGACGCCATGGAGGACATACTAAAGCAGCTGGCTCAGGCTAATGAATACCTGCTCCAGTCATTGGATCGTCAGCAGCAATCCTTGCAATTGCAGGAAAAAAGTCACCAATAACAGATGGTTCTCCTGACCAAGTCGATCCGTGCCGGACCGGCAGCAACAACCCCGGGACCGGGTGACGACGGCAGCGTCCGGAAAGTGGTGAGACAAGCGTTGCAAAAGATGACCCCGGGGGATGATGTGGAAGCATTCCTGGCAGTGTTTGAGCTGGTGGCTGAGCGGGAAAAGCTGCCGACCCCCCAGTGGGCTGAGGTATTGTCGCCCTATCTGACGGGGGAGCCCCAAAAAGCGTACCTGGACCTCTGCACCGAGGACGTCATAGAATATGCGACCCTGAAAGCCGAAATACTTGCTCGGTTGGGGGTGAATACCTATGTACGGGCTCAGCGGGTAAATCAGTGGTTCTATGAGGAAGCCAAACCCGTACGCTCCCAGGCCTATGACTTGTTGCATCTGGTAAAGAAGTGGTTGCAGCCTGACACTCTGAGCCCTGCGCAAATGGTGGAAAGGGTAGTGGTTGATCGCTTTGTGCGCACTTTACCCGTCACCATTCAACGGTGGGTAGGACAGGGCGACCCAAGTACCCTGGACCAATTAGTGTGCCTGGTGGAGCGGCATGTGGCTACAAAGGACTTGATACGGGACACTGAGACTTTGCGTACCGCCCGTCGGTCCGGCCCCTCCAAGCCTAGAGTCAAGGACCCACCGCTGACACCGGTGCGGGAGTCCGCTACCGTCCCGTCCGAGGCCGCGCCCGCCGTCCCTGAGGTCCGGAAGGCTATGTACCCTAAACGACAACTCGTCAAGGGGGTTTCCTTCCCTATTAGATGTTGGCGGTGCCAGCGGGTGGGACATATGGAAGCCCAGTGTCCACTCACCACGGAGCCCATGGATTGTGGGGTTACCCGGCGGGGTTCAATGTATGCTCAGGTGGTGTGTACCGCTGACCTTATCTCCCCGGAGACTGAGCCCCACTTGTGCCAAATACAGGTGAATGGACGTCCGGTTACAGGCTTGTTGGATTCCGGAAGCTTAGTGACCCTTGTGCGATTAACCCTAAGGGCTAAAGTAAAGGCCACAGGACGTACCGTGGGGGTGGTTTGCATACATGGGGACCGCCGAGACTATCCCACGGGGATTGTCACCATCACAGCACCTTGCGGTCAGGTGCAACATGAGGTGGGACTTATTAACACTCTGCCCTATGACGTGATCCTAGGAAGGGATCTGCCCTATTTTTGGACTTTATGGAAGGGGCCTCCCAGGTCCCCTCAGATATTGGACAGTCCGGGACCTGAGCCCGACAATCCCGAATCCGGGACGCCTGCCGTAGGGGTCCCCATGATAGCGACAGAATGTGAACCCGATAGGTCGCCCCTAGAGGTATTGGCAGGAGAGGCTGAGATGGTCGAGCCCATCCCGGAGTTGGAGGCGTCCCTGGATACGTTTGGGACAGCCCAACTCCAGGACCCTACATTAATACATGCCCGGAGTCGGGTGACAGTGGTTGACGGGGTGGCACCGCTGCCCACTGCCCAGGAAAGGTACCCCCATTTCGCTCTTAAACAGGATTTACTCTACCGGGTAGATGAAATACGGGGCGTGGGGGTAGAGCAGTTGGTGGTGCCCCAGCCATATCGCCGGCGGGTCCTCGACTTGGCTCATAAACACCTGATGAGTGGCCACCTAGGGGTCAAGAAAACGCAGTAGCGAATATTGCAAAGGTTTTATTGGCCCAGGGTCTTTGGGGAGGTAAAACGGTTCTGCGAAACCTGCCCGGAGTGTCAGCTTACCGCACCCCTGGCCCACTTTCGCAGTCCGTTGGTACCATTACCCATTATAGAAGTCCCTTTTGAACGGATAGGGATGGATCTGGTGGGGCCCCTCGTAAAGTCCGCTCGAGGGCACGAACACATCCTAGTGATCGTTGACTATGCCACCCGGTATCCAGAGGCGATACCTCTCAGACATACTGCGGCGAAGCTTATAGCTCGGGAGTTGTTTGCTGTGTTCTGCCGGGTGGGGTTGCCCAAGGAGATCCTTACGGATCAGGGGACCCCATTCATGTCTAAAGTGACCAAAGAGCTATGCCGGCTACTCCAGATCAAGCAGTTGCGTACGTCTGTGTATCATCCTCAGACGGACGGTTTAGTGGAACGATTCAATAAAACCCTGAAAACCATGCTCAAAAGGGTGATTTCCAAAGACGGGAAAGACTGGGATATGATGCTTCCCTATTTGATGTTTGCCATACGAGAGGTGCCACAGGCATCCACGGGGTTTTCGCCTTTTGAGTTGTTATACGGGCGACATCCCCGGGGATTGTTGGACCTGGCAAAGGAAACATGGGAGCAAGAGCCCACCCCCCATAAAAGTGTGATTGAACACATTTTAGGAATGCAGAACCGCATAAGCGCGGTCATGCCAATTGTGAAGGAGCATTTACAGGAGGCTCAGGCCGCGCAAAGCGGCCGCTACAATAGACAAGCCACCGTGCGGACCTTTAACCCCGGAGATCGGGTGTTGGTATTGATCCCCACGGCGGAGAGTAAATTCCTGGCTCAGTGGCAAGGCCCCTACGAGATAAAGGAAAGAGTCGGGGTGGTCAACTATAAGGTATTGCAGCCCGGTAGGCGGAAACCTGAACAAATCTACCATGTCAACCTGTTAAAACCTTGGCAGGAACGGGAAAGCCTGATGGTTGATTTATCCCCATCTCCCTCCTCTTCGGGTCGTTCAAACCCGGCTCCAGCGACCTCCGGAGAGGACGAACCGGAAGTAAGGATTGGAGAAGCCCTCACCAAGCAACAGAAGCGAGAGGCCAGATGGTTGGTTCAGCAGAACCCCGATGTCTTCTCCGAACTGCCTGGTAAGACCAGTCTGATACGACATGACATTGTCACCGAGCCTCACCTGAAGGTACGCCTGAAGTCATACCGGGTGCCGGAGGCTCGAAGACAAGCCATATCAGAGGAAGTGAAGACAATGCTACGCCTCGGGGTCATCAAAAAATCCCGGAGTGAATGGGCTAGTCCCATTGTCCTAATACCAAAACCCGATGGCTCCTTAAGGTTCTGCAACGACTTTAGGAGATTGAACGAAGTATCCAAGTTCGATCTCTACCCCATGCCCCGGGTGGATGAGCTGATTGATAGACTGGGACAGGCGCGATATTTCACCACGCTCGACCTGACCAAGGGGTACTGGCAGGTGCCACTGACGGAGTCTGCCAAGGAGAAAACCGCTTTTGTTACGCCGGAGGGTCTCTTCCACTATGTTGTCTTGCCTTTTGGGTTACATGGCGCTCCGGCCACGTTCCAGAGGTTGATGGACTTGGTGCTGGAACCCCACTAGGCGTATGCATCAGCGTACCTTGATGACATCATTATTTACAGCTCTGAACAGGTACAAGCGGTGGTGAACGCGCACCGAACAGCCGGATTGACAGCCAATCCCAAGAAATGTGCGTTGGGGCTCACGGAAGCCCGCTACTTGGGCTACGTAATAGGCCAAGGAGTGATTAAGCCCCAAATTAACAAAGTTGAGGCGATCCAGAAGTGGCCTAGACCCCTGACCACGAAGCAGGTTAGGGCCTTCCTGGGTATCGTGGGGTACTACAGGAGGTTTGTAAAGGATTTTGCGGGACTATCAGCCCCCTTGACGGACCTTCTCAAAGGCAAGAAGTCCGTCATGGTGCGCTGGACTCCGCAGGCCGAAGACTCCTTCCGGGCCTTGAAGGGGGTCCTGTGCGGACAGCCCGTTCTTTTCAACCCTGATTTCCGGAAGGAGTTCATAGTACAGACTGACGCCTCTGAGGTCGGCCTGGGGGCAGTGCTGTCTCAGGTGGTTCAGGGGGAGGAACCCCCCACGTCACCTTCTTAAGTAGGAAGCTCACCCCTCCCGAGCGGAATTATAGCGTAGTGGAGAAGGAGTGCCTGGCGATCAAGTGGGCCTTGGAGTCCCTACGCTATTACCTGCTGGGACGACAGTTTCGCTTGGTGAGTGATCACTCTCCGCTGGTCTGGATGAGGTCCGCCAAGGAACGGAATGCCCGGGTTACCCGGTGGTTCCTTTCTCTGCAGAACTTCTGGTTTACGGTTGAACACCGGGCCAGTAGGTTGCAGGGCAACGCCGATGCCTTGTCCCGCGGCCCGTGTTTGATGGCGGGAGTTCAACCCCGCTCGCTTGAACTGAGGGGGGGGGTATGTGAGACTGTGACCGGGGTTCTCTATGACGGCCGGTACGTCTCGCCCCGGTTGTGCTCACTCCATGCATAGAAAGCAACTCCACTCCAGGGTTTATGCTGTTTCCCTGCAGGCTGAAAGGAGGGTTAAAAGGAAACAGGAACATGGGCGTGGGGCCCTAGTGTGAGGGAGTGAACACAACTTCCTGAGTGCCTGCCAGGAGACACATGTATATTGTTGTTGGACTCTTGGTTTGTGTAATAAACCGTGTGCTGTGACCATTGGTGCCTGGATCCCGTGTCTTCTGCCGTGCAGCCGACCACGTTACCTCACAATATATATCTCCTCCTGGGAACATTCTGGTATATGTGTCCATATCCTGGTTTTGTCCCCTTCTTGGTATATATAGCCTCCTTCTTGTATATATGTGCCCTTCCTGGGCTTCTCCTCATATATTTGTATACTGTTAAAGGAAAAAAAACCCGAAAACATTCTACTCACCCTCCCAGTCTCTTACATCGTGCGGCATCCTCTCTGAGCAGCGATGCATTTCAGCTGGAAAGCGCCCCCACCACCAGAGGCTGCAGTCAGCGGGTCCATCCACCACCTAAGACTCTGGAGACAGCGGGCCCCCACCACCTAGGCAATCTTCAGTTCATAGAGCGCCTACCTCTCCTATACGGATGCAGCGTCCTCGCCAGCTCCGCATTGCCTGCAGCACTGTGATGAGGTGCAGAGTGATGACCTTATCACACTTTGCCATGGGATAATGTGTCACTCACCTGTAGCGGTCACCTCAGGGATGTCGCTCCACCTTCTGGGACGCCACAGGGGCTCCACTTGAACACCGCCGGCAACAGGTATGTCAGGTTATTTACTTCTGAGTCGTGACGCCACTCTCGGTTTGCGGTCGGTGTTATGGGTGACCGCCACTGCAGTTTAACAAGCGTCTGGGGCTGATGGGATCTGCAGTCAGGTGGTGTCGCCTCCCGAGAGTGAGGCTGGCCTCAGGTGCTCGGGTGTATGTGCGTAGAACTACAGGTCACAGAATAACTCAGTCTCAATCCCATAGTGTCTTCCAACTGGTTTTTACTCACTTTCAAGTGCTTCAAGTGGTACCTGGGCGATGCTGAGATACACCAAGAGAGAACCAGGTATCCTTCAGGCTGGAATAAGTGTGACTGCATTGACGGACTTAAAGTACCGTGGGATTCCTCCAGGAAAGTCGCAACTGCCTTTTCTCCCCTTTCTGGCCCGTTTACCGGCAGCGTGGACCAAGGTGGATAGCTGCAGGCTCGATCCTCCTTATGGGCCCCCTCATTGCTGCTGATGCTCGGACTCTGTTTTGGTTGGTGTGGGACCTGTTGTCCACCCCACCGGCAGGTTTAGCAGGCCACTAAATGGATTTCTGGCTCTAGGGACCTGTTCCCCATGCGTGCCTAGCCCTCCAGAAGTCTCCGTACACGACCAACTGACTTCCTCAGCATCTTTCTGTCCAACTTCTGCTGACCGTTGTCCCCTGCCACCAGCCACTACACATGCATGGTCTGACTAGTTTGTCCGCTCTCCTGCGTCTCCACTTCAGACTCGGCTTGCTCCTCTCCTACTCCTTCTCTGACTGCCACTGCACTCTCTTGTTTCCTGCCCCTCCACCGCACCACTAGCTGAGATGTGGAGGCCACGCCCCCTCCTGGGTCTGCCCAGGGGTCCCCTCTAAGGTGTGTGTGTGAGACCTGGTTACTATGTGTCTGTGCGTACACACCCTATTCCAGCCTTTTGGATTACCTGTTTGCACTCACCCAGCATGGGTACAGTACTCAGTGGTGCCTGACCAGGTCAGGGGTGCCACAATAACATGCCACCTCCCTGGACTGATCCACTTACAGTGCTTCCCACCACATGGCTAATTTGCATGCAATACCCTAGAAGGGCTTTGCAAGTATCTTAGACATGTGGAGTAGTGGCTGAAGCAACAATGCTAGGCCCCCCTGCTGCGGCTGTGACTGGGTCCCGATAAAGATGGGGGCCGAGGCTTCATAAAGCTAAGTAATTACCCCCGGCTGGGTCCCCCTCTTCACCGGGCCCAGTATACTAGTCACGGTTCTAATGCCCTGATGGCGGCCCTGGAGCACCAGCAGCATTAAAGGATCCTGTCAGGTGCAATATGCATCCAGAACCACGAGCAGTTCTGGGTGCATATTGCTAATCCCTGCCTAACAGTCCCTGTATACACTAGCATAGATAAAGAGATCTTTAGAAAAAATATTTCTAAGGATTCTTTATAATATGGTAATGAGGATAGCAACTAGTCGTGAGGGTGCTACTTACCCTGACTAGTCAGCCCTCTTAGCATGGCAGCACGCCTACAGGTGCATGCTAACATGTTATTCAATTCAGCATCACTAGTGGTGATATGCGTACCTGTGTCTGCGGTGAACACTGACCTGAATGTCCCGCACTTCTAGTCATGTGCAATAGACCTTTCTGAAGCCAGGATGCTTACACCCGGCTTCACACTGCGCATGACTGGAAGAGCTGGGAAAATATGCACCCAGAACTGCTCATGGTTCTGGGTGGATATTGCACCTGACAGGTTCCCTTTAAGTTGATTTGAAGGGGCTTATAGAGTTGGCACAGGAAAGGGTTGAGGCTGATAGAGTTAAAATGCTGGCAATGACAATCAACTCTTGAAGCATTGCTGAATCAGAATGACCCACAGTCATGCTGGCAAGCTGTTTTCTGGAATCATTGTGGAATCATAGGTATATCAATACGATCAAGTAAAAGGATATCTATCGTATAGTCATGTTTTTAGTTCTTTGTTATAAGATAAATACACAATATTTTTTTTCCATCTTCTGAAACAGTTCAAATTGCCGTATTACCAACATTTATCTGTGTTCCCTGTTTGGCGAAGCTTTCGCAGAGTGGACACCCCTCAACCACATATCTAATTAGGAAACCCATCTTCACTCACAAAGAGTCAACTCACCCTTTCATGTGCCAGCGCTACAGATACAATAAATGTGTTTAACAATTGGGATTTATCATCCTGATGTTAATTAAATACCGTTGTGATGGTTGTTATTAATGATCAAAAAATACCTTTGTTGAATCAATTACCGAATATAAGCATCTAGTTCAAAAAAGGTGGAAAAACCATTAGTGCACTGGGAGGGAAGAAGCTGAAGCCTTTGGTTAGAATTGTGGTTTCAGCTTCATTAAGAATATGACTTGAAAGATAAAATTACTTTTATGGTTTGGGAAAGTTCTATTCGGGACTTGGAAGCCCAGCTGGTGTGTCTGTACCCTCGTCCCCTACCTCTGCTCTTTATTTGATCTTTCAAGTGTTGGATTGTGCATATTGAATGATGATGTTTTGGTTTTTTATGATACTGGTTGTTGGGGTGTGATATACGAGTGTCGAGGGGGAGGTCTGGTAGGTCCAAATTTTAGCAAAGTATGTGGGAGGCACTGCTAACATAGGAGGCGATGCATCAATGAGCAACATAGGGAAAACAGGAGGAAAAGACGCAAAATGATTACTTTGATGAGTGCAGGTAAGGGTATATTCACACATCAGGTTTTTTCTGTGCGGCACAATCTGGCGCTTTGCGGGAAAAACGCATCCATTCTTTTTGCTGCCGGGTGCGGTTTTTCCTCATAGACTTTTATTGTGCCGCATGTACTTGCGTTTGACCCAGTTTTTGCCGGATGCGGCAAAAATCGTCACTCCGGCGGCCGCACAGGATGCAGAGAGGAACGTTTTTTGCCAGCGGCAAAAAAACTGCATAGCACCTGGTGCGGCGCTGTGCGGCATGGTGCATAATGAAAGTCTATGCACGACGAATTCGGTGGCATGCATCAAATGGCTGAAGCAAGTACCGGTTCCGGTTTTTACTTCTGAGCATGCCCAGAAGTGATATAAATTCATTGCTTGTCAGAAAATCAATCAATCTCTCACTCACTCTCTCTCAAACTCTCTCACTCACTGACTCACTCACTCAGTGACTCACTGACTCATTCACTTACTCTCACCCTCTCACCAATCACGGGCGCGGCGCTGCACGGCTGTCAGAAGGCTCTGGCGGCTTCTCCTCATTTGAAAGTGCCGGCCACCCATTATTCAATCTCGTATTCACTGCTTTTCCCACCCACCGGCGCCTATGATTGGTTGCAGTCAGACACGCGCCCACGCTGAGTGACAGCTGTCTCACTGCTACCAATCACAGCCGCCGGTGGGTGGGTCTATATCTTGCAGTAAAATAAATAAATAAATAATTTAAAAAAAAAGGCTTACGGTCCCCCCCAATTTTGATACCAGCCAAGATAAAGCCACACGGCTGAAGGCTGGTATTCTCAGGATGGGGAGCTCCACATTATGGGGAGCCCCTCAGCCTAACAATATCAGCCAGCAGCCGCCCGGAATTGCCGCATTCATTAGATGCGACAGTCCCGGGACTCTACTCGGCTCATCTCGAATTGCCCTGGTGTGGTGGCAATCGAGGTAATAAGGGGTTAATCATAGCAGACACCCCGAATGATTAACCTGTAAGTGAAAGTAAATAAACACATACACCCCAAAAAATACTTTATTTGGAATAAAAGACAAAAAAACACCCTTTTTCACCATTTTATTAAAATCCCCAAACACCCCTCCAGGTCCAACGTAATCCACAGAGGTCCCACGACATATTCAGCTCTGCTACATGAAGCTGACAGGAGCGGCAGTAGAACACCGCCGCTCCTGCGAGCTCCACGCAGCAACTGAAGGGAGTCGCGCTGTCAGCGGTGATATCACTGAGGTAGTGCCGGGGCATGTGCGTCGATGATGCATGCGGAGTGCCTGCGTGTGTGCGGTGATGATACATGCGGTAGTGCCGGTGTTTATGCAGTGATGATGCGTGCGGCAGTGCCTGCGTGTGCGGTGATGATGTGTGCGGCAGTGCTGGTGTATGTGCGGTGATGATGCATGCGGTAGTGCCTGCGTGCGCGGTGATGATGCGTGCGGTAGTGCCTGCGTGTGCGGTGATGGTGCGTGCAGTAGTGCCGGTGTTTGTGCGGTGATGATGGGGTCTCTCTCTCTCTCAGCATAAAAAAAATAATGGATCCGTTTTTTTACCGGATCCGTCGAATCAGTTTTTACACAATCTGAGATGGATCCGTTGTATCAGGCACAAACCGGATTGTGCCTGATTGGAAAAAACGGATGTGTGAACTAAGCCTAAGTGTGGCATGGATGGTGAAGTCACTGATGTTCAGAACCTTACAAGGTGAGAGTTGAGATCTTTCATTTCACATAGTACTCCTGCCAATTCTATGCTCATATAGTTTAATCTTATCTCTTCTTTCCATAGGCAATCTTGGTCGATTTATTATACATAGTTCACCGGATATTTCTGTTGAATCATTGGTGTACAAAGGGAAAACTTGTTTCAATCTTGACGGCTGCTTATAGCTATAAGGGAATATTTTTCTATATGTTTAAAAAATAAGGATCTAATTACATCTTTGGCTGGGTCATCCACAACAAAATCAATGAGAATTTATTTGATTTCTACTGATATGGAGACCATTAAGAAAATTAGAGAAAGTTTTTTCCAGTTTGAAAAACTCATGAAATTTTAAATAAAATACCAACAACATCCTGAATTCTTGAAAATTTCCATTCTGAAGAAACAAATATCAAGAGGTTTAAAAAATAATATCACTGCTACTTTTCCTTATGATAATTTGTTTGATCTAAAGTGGAATGAATATCTGACTGATAGCTCGATGTAATTAATGAAAATTCTTATAAACAAATGTAACAGCATGCAAGCTGCACATAAAAGGAAGTACTTCTATAAGAATTGAAAGAATAAAAGGCACAATCCTATTGGGATCCCATTAAAGCTACTAATTTATAACTGAAGAGGTTTGAATGAAAAAATTGCCAAAAACAAGCTATTAAAATGAAACATTATTAACCCCCATCCCAAAATGCCAAAATACAATGAACAGATGGTCAGTTTGTCACCAGTTTTTAATAGAAATAATGTGCACTCTTATTTCCATAGTTAGAGCTACAAAAAATTTCAGAATTTCATGTCTCATTCCCGTAATTTGTGGAATACCAATTTGAAGCCTCAATCCTGATCCCTCTCGCTCAAAGAGGGATCCAATTCCAGTATCACAGCTAAACATATTGTTCTCTGTTTACCTTCCAACACCCTAGTCACTGCAGACCCTCCTGAGTGAACCCCTTATTTACAAACCACTTCATCTACCCTTTCCCCTTTCACCTTCCTTTCACTTTGCCAGTCCTCTTCCTACTCTGTTGTTCTCAGGCACCTTCTGTTTTGCGCCAGAGTCTGTATCCTTCGCGGGTCAGACTCAGGGTACACTCAGGTGCCTTTGCTTCCTCGCCCGAGTTTTCCCTGTGGCTACTGCTCTGCCGAGGTGCCGGTCTCAAAGTCTGGTTCAATCTCATGACGTTTGGCAGGCTGCTCTACCAGAGTCAAAGTTCAGAAAATGGGCCACTGAGCATGTGTGGGCTGAATCTGCTCTGTCAGAGTCTAAGGGGTACTTTGCACGCTGCAACATCGCTACTGCGATATTGTCGGGGTCAAATCGAAAGTGACGCACATCCGGCGCCAGTAACGATGTCGCAACGTGTAAAGCCTAGATGCGCCAATAAACGATCGCAAAAGCGTCGTAAATCGGTGATCTGTGTAGCATCGTACATTTTCATAATGTCGCACCAATAAGAGATACGATGTTGTTCCTCGTTCCTGCGGTAGCACACATCGCTGTGTATGAAGCCACAGGAGCGAGGAACATCTCCTTACCTGCGGCCGCCGGCTATGCGGAAGGAAGGAGGTGGGCGGGATGTTTACGTCCCGCTTATCTCCGCCCCTCCGCTTCTACTGGCCACCTGCCGTGTGATGTCACTGTTACACCGCACGACCCGCCCCCTTAGGAAGGAGGCGGGTCGCCAGCAAGAGCGACGTCGCAGGTCATGTAAGTGCGTGTGAAGCTGCCATAGCGATAATGTTCGCTACGGCAGCTATCACAAGATATCGCATGTGCGACGGGGGTGGGTACTATCGTGCTCGGCATCGCAAGCATCAGCTAGCGATGTTGCAGCGTGCAAAGTACCCCTAAGTCCTGAAAACAAGCTACTTTCCATGCGCATCAGGTGGCATTTTATGATTGGCTGTTGGACGTCAGCTATTCTGATGACACGGCATCTCAAGATTGGCCGTTGGACGGTAGCTTTCCAGATGATGTCAGCTGTTCTGATGACACGGCAGGCCTGGATTAGCTGGTGGACGATACCCACACTGACTTGGCGTGAGCTTGTTTGGGGCTGTGCTTAGATTATATATGGACGCCGCTGATGCCGGATGGCACTCAGTTGTTAACAAGCCTCGTGGTGTGAGGGTGTCAGGCAGGTCGCTTAAATTGCATCTTAATACCAGCGTGTGCGCTGGTTAAGTGTACTGCACTCCACAGATAGGCTGGCCGCTTAAATTGCGTCTGACTACCGATGTGTGCGCTGGTCTAGCGTGCTGCACTCCACACATAGACAGGTAGCTTTACTTGCATCTTTGTATCAGTGTGTGCACTGGGTAAGCATGCTGTGCACCGTATATAAGCTGGTCACTCGAATTTCGACAAGGCACCGGTGCGTACGCAGATTTAGCGTGCTGTACACAGCATATAAGCAAGCTACTTGAATTTTCATTCTTTTCTTTTAATTTTTTTTTGTACATATGACAGCACTAGCTGAGGTCTGTCGTTCTGACCCTTTTAGTTTTATTGTAGATTCTCCAGCTTACTGTTGTGTAGTCTGTGTGCATTCAACATAGACTATAGTGCGCCCATTTATCACTTTATTTACTACTGTTATTGTCCGCTCTGCCCTCTGGGCTCTCAGCAGCCATATACCATTCACAGCACAGTAGACCCCAGGTTGCGCTTAAGTTTCTACTCTCCATTCTTCTTAAGCTGCCAACCCCATAACATCTTCCACCCATCGAAAGTCCCCCTCCCAACAACTGGTTGCTTTCTCTCCTTCACTTGGTTTGTCTATCAGACTTGGTCAGACTCCAGGTGCCCTCAGGTGCTTCTGCTTCGTTACCTGAGATGCCCCCTGCGATTACTAAACTAGGCACCAGTCTCAACGTCTGGCTATCCCACGTGATGTTCTACTGGTGGCTCGGTTGTCAGAAATTATGTCCAGTAATCGGACTACTGAGCATGCTCGGTCTGTATGTGTTTACTCTGACTCTAAGGCCTGAGTTCGGGTCACTGATCATGTCCGTGATGTGGTGCCTTCTGATTGGTGGTTGAACCTCAGCTGTCCCAATGACGTGGAGTCCCAGGATTGGCCAGTGGACTGCACCCATGCCGACTGGGTGTGATGCTGTTTGGGGTGGTGCTTAAGTTATATAAGGATGTCGTCCATGACAGTCGGCGTGCAGTCATTCTTTAACCTCATGGTGGTTGGATGTGCGTGTCTAAGTTAGCTCGCTGAAATTTTGTCCTAGGTATCGATGTGCACACTAGATAAGCGTGCAGGTACACCGCATATAGGCAGGTTGCATATTTGCCTCTAAATGTTGCTGCATGCGCTGGTTAAGCGTGCGGTATTTTCACATACACACAGTCATTCGCTTGAATTGTGTACACCTCCAGACAGGTCACTTGTATTGCATCTACATATTGGTCTGTACGTGGGTTATGCGTGCTGCAACACACCGCACATTAGCAAGTCGCTAGTGTTTTGGTTTTCCCTTTTCTTTTAGTTCTAGTGTCTACGCTAATAGTGTGCTTCATGACGTTTAAGCAGGATTTGCTTGAATATTGCGTCTTTCCTATATTCCCCTGTTATATATATATGACAGCACAGGTAGTGGTCCATGTGAAGTAACAAAGACTGTTGTGTGTTTATTTTTAATTTCCTACAACTGTTGTTGTCTGCTCTGCCCTCTGGGCTCTTAGCTGCTGTACACCATCCTCAGCACAGTGGACCCCAGGTTGCACCTAGGTGCTATATTCTATCCTGTCTAGGCCGTCAATCCCGTAACAGCAGGCATCCATTTCTGTGAGAAATAATGATGGCTTGTTATCTTTCAGTGAGGCATTTGCCATAATTTCTCAGAAGGCACCAGAATCCACCAGCTGGTAAGGCAGCAATCTCAAAACCAGACACTTCACAAGATGCTAGTTTAGTTAGCAAGCTAGAAGATGACTTAGAATGTGCTTTAGTTTCATCAACATACAATTGGTATTAGATATTTAACATTTTGAAGAAGAAGGTGGTGCACTAAGAGTGTGACACAAAGTAGAGTAAGAGAAAATAGATGTTGGTCGTGATAATGACACTGAACATGTGAAATCTAAGGGTATGGCTTTTTTGACAGAAGCATGGGGTGCAATGTTAGTCCGCCTCCACGTGGTGCACCCTGGGTAACGCTAAAGGACTAACAATCTTGATGACCAAACAATCAAATTATATCTAGATTTCCTGGTCAGTATATCTTACCTCATACCTGATATTCAACAGAGGAACAAAGGAACAACTTTGACAATGCCTAAAAAATATAATGGTATTGTCACAAATGTCACTCCTCAAATGAAAGATCTTGGACCCATGGTGAATATCTGCCAAATTAATATTGAAGGTATCAGCCGCCTAAAATGTGTTTTTACCCAACAAGTTCCTCACTGATAACAAAATAGATGTACTTGTTCTTCAGGAAACGCATGTTGAAAATGAAGATCAACTCCTAGTTCGTGGCTCCATCTATGGCTTTGATCTAATTGGTGCTACATATGACTCTCATTACGGTGTAGCCACATATGTGAAAAGTAACATTGAAAACGCAATGCTTGTATCTACATCTGTTGAAAATGACATCCATGAAGTTGTGAGCAAAGTTGGCGATATCACAATTGTTAATATTTACAAGCCTCCTGCAGTACAATGGCCCACAGAAGTCATTCATGTTCACCCACATCCTACTGTATACATAGGAGATTTTAATAGCCACAACGAGCTTTGGCAATATGCTAGCAACGATGACAATGGCGAGTATCTGGTAAACTGGTCTGAAGCGCATAATATATTCCTCGTTTTTAATGCAAAGGACTTTCCAACTTTCCAGTCAGCAGCCTGGCAGAGAGGATACAATCCTGACTTATGTTTTGTCTCACGCAATAGAAACAATCATCCTTTGTCTACATCTCGATGTGTTGTCAAACATTTCCCTCGTAGCCAGCATCGCCCTGTCATCATCATCATTGGAGTATCTATTCCTCTTGTAACGTCCTATCCGCGTCCTCGATGGAACCTTGCCAAAGCCAACTGGAAGAAGTTTGCAGATCACCTTGATAAGTGTATCGGCTGGATACCACCAATCAGTAAAAACTATGAACGGTTTTGTAAAGCAGTTATTACAGCTGCAAAGAAATCAATACCACGTGGCTTTCGCAAAGAATATATCCCAGGATGGTCTGATGAATGTGAACAACTGTATAGACAATTTCTTGAGAGTGAAGATGGGGAAATTGGTGAGGAATTGTTGAACAAACTGAATGCAGCACGTTGTATTAAATGGATGGAAACAGTTGAGAATTTGGACTTTAAAAGGTCCAGCAGAAAAGCATGGTCTCTTTTAAGAAAACTAGAAGGAAATCGTAAAGTAAAGCACAAAACTAATTCTATAACTTCAAATCAAATTGCAGCACATATTGTGAACATATCAAGAAGCCCAAAAGACCGAGCTCACACCATAGAAGTTAAAAGTAAGTTTAAGCTACTAAAATCATCAGTGGCACCATCTGAAGAATACTCACGTGCTTTTACAACCTGTGACATTGAAATTGCCCTAGCTGAAACTAAAATTAACAAAGCTCCCGGCTCTGATGGGATCCATCCTGAATTTCTCAAAAACTGTGGACCTTATGCGAAAAAATGGATGGCAAAGTTCTTCTCAGATATTATGGAGAATGCTCAAGTCCCTAGTAAATTAAAACATGCCAAAATAATTGCATTGTTAAAACCTGGGAAGCCTGAAGATAATCCATCAAGCTATAGACCTATTGCCTTGTTGAGTTGCTTATATAAGCTCTTAGAACGCTTAATATATAACAAGATCAGTCTAAAGATTTTCGACTCAATACCTATAGAGCAAGCCGGCTTCAGACCTGCTCGAAACTGTAGTGACCAAGTCTTAGCTTTGACAACTCTCATTGAAGCTGAATTCCAGAAGAACAAGAAAGTTTCAGTGGCGTTTATCGATCTCTCTGCCGCATATGATACTGTGTGGAGGGAAGGACTTTTATATAAATTTCTGAAGGTGATTCCATGTTAGAAAATGATGTACCTCTTGAACAATATGATTGCAAATCGAACTTTTCATCTTATTATGGGCGATTCAACCAGTTGTAAGAAATCTTTAAACAACGGACTGGCCCAGGGATCAGTGCTGGCACCTCTCCTGTTTGCCCTGTACCTAGCTGATATTCCTAAAACAGTGTCACGGAAATTTGGATATGCCGATGACTGGGCACTTGCTATGGTAAGCAAAACGATGGAGGAAGCAGAGGACGTTCTTACAAAAGATCTTAGTGTAATGGGAAAGTACTTCCGACAATGGAGATTAAAACCTAACCCATCAAAAACGGAAGTTTGTTGCTTTCATTTACACAATGCAAGTGCCAAGACTGAACTTAAAGTACAATTTGAAGGCCAATCTGTTAAACACAATTTCAATCCTAAGTACTTAGGTGTAACCCTTGATAGAAGTCTAACTTTTAAATCCCATCTGGATAAATTGGCACATAAACTGAAAGCACGTAATAATATTATTCAGAAACTTTGTGGATCCTCATGGGGCTCGGCAACATCTGTTTTGAGAACATCTACTCTTGCCCTGGTGTACTCTGCTGCAGAATACTGTGCTCCAGCATGGTTAAATAGCTGTCATGTGAACTTAATTGACACTCAGCTGAACAACTCTTTGCGTATAATATCTGGTGCTATTAGACCTACACCTGTTCACTGGTTACCTGTGCTGGGTCATATCGCACCCGCAAATCTAAGAAGACAAAAGCTCCTACTTAAAGAGTACACTAAAGTAGTGAATAATGAAAAACTTCCAATACACCAAAATATCAGAGATGTTACAATACAACGATTGAAATCAAGACATCCACCCATCCGAACTGCAATCACCTTGCATGAACAAAACTTCAATTTAGAGGAGAAATGGCGAGAACTTTGGGTCAATGTAGTAGAAGGTGATCCCCAAATGTTCCCTAATTTACAAAACCCTCCACCAGGCTTCAATCTACCAAGGAAAACATGGGTTACTCTAAATCGTATCAGAACAAACTTTGGCATCTGTGCAGATTTTATGTATAAGTGGGGAAAATATGACTCTCCGACCTGTGACTGTGGAGCAGATCGTCAAACTATCCAGCACATTGTTGAGGAGTGCCCCCTGAGATCCTACCATGGTGACAAGAAGGATTTCTATATTGTAAATGATAACGCTATTGCATATATAGAAAATCTTGATATTCAAATTTGATTTTTATCCTTTTGATATTTTTCAATCACTGTCTATTGTCTAGTGTTTATTTTTATATGATGGTAAGATATACGTTCATACGATTAAATAAGACAGAAGCATGATTTTATTGCTGGCTGGTTTGACTTTCCATAATGAACAGGTGATGTTGCTTCATGTGATGATAGAGAATTGTAGTTCCTAGTAGAGATGAGCCACCCCCCTAGTGTTCAAGTTCGGTTCGGTTCGTCAAACGGAGGCTTCGTTCGACGAACGTTCGACGAACTCCTTCGAACTCCATTGAAAACAATGAGCAAACACACAAAAACACATTATACATGTACACATACAGTTAATAAACATTGCCATTACACTTACAGGTTCTTAAAGACGTCACCGCTAGTCAGTCTCCGGTCGGAAGTGAGAGAAGGTGATGTGACAAGCGGCGGACATGGAGGACAGTGACAGTGCTGAGGTCGGGACTTCATCACTGCAGGTAAGCCAAGCGGGACCATGTGTGCAGAGTGCAGGTGGGCGGAGCCATGTGTGCTGGCAGCGGAGTGTGAAGTGGGTGGCGCTGAGGACGTCAGTGTCGTGGACTGCTTGGCTGGGGACAGGTGAGTGTGAGTGTGTGTGTGTGTGTGTGTGTACATGCCGCGTGCAGGAGGGGGCGGAGTGAGCTGAGCGGGGAAGTGTGGGCTTCCTGCACGTAACTAGGATAAACATCGGGTTACTAACCAAAGCGCTCTGCTTGGATACCCGATGTTTATTTTGGTTACCAGCTTCTGGCAGGCTGCCAGCGATGGCTCCTGCACACTGTAGCTGTAAAAAGCCCTGCTTTTTGCTGCTAGAACCGTTCTCGAACGTATCTAGAACTATCGAGCTTTAGCAAAAAGCTCGAGTTCTAGTTCGATCTAGAACAGCCCCCAAAATCACTCGAGCCGCGAACTGGAGAACCTCGAACCGCGAACCTCGCTCAACTCTAATTGTGACTGATATCGCTAGCGTGGGTACCTGCCACCATCGGTAGTGCGACATGGGCAAATTGCTGCCCGTGGTGCACAACATCGCCCAGACCCATCACACTACTTACCTGCCCTGCTACGTCGCTGTGACCGGCGAAACGCCTCCTTTCTAAGGGGGCGGTTCGTTCAGCGTCACAGTGACGTCACAGCTGCGTCATTGAACCGCCGCCCAATAGAAGCGGAGGGGTGGAGATGAGCGGGACGAACATCCCGCCCACATCCTTCCTTCCGCATTGCGGGGGAGGCAGGTAAGGAGAGGTTCCTCGTTCCTGCGGTGTCACACGTACCGATGTGTGCTGCCACAGGAACGAGGAACAACTTTGTTACTGCTGCAGCAACGATATTTGAGAATGGACCCCCATGTCACCGATGAGCGATTTTGCATGTTATTGCAACAATGCAAAATCGCTCAAAGGTGTCACAGGCAACGGCATCGCTAAAGCGACCGGATGTGCGGCACAAATTCTGTGACCCCAACGAGATCGCTTGAGCGATGTTGCAGCATGTAAAGTGGCATTAACTCCTATATTGTATTTATAGTAGATGACCACAGTGTTCGCTACTTTAAAAAACAGACAGTAGCCTCCACAACATGTTTCACCACACTGGCGTCATCAGGGGGCTGAGGCTAATATCCCCCCCCCCCCCCCGATGACGCCAGTGTGAGTGTAATTGTGAGAGCAGGCGCAGAAGGATTGATATGGACGCAGGCGCATTTGGAGAAAATGGTATTCTTATTTTTTCTAAGTCCCTGAGCATGCGCTCTAGGAAGATCTATCTAGTTGAGATGTTTCCCCTCTGACGCATGCGCGATGCAGGCGATGACCCATACACTGTTTTTCTTCTAAGTATGGGAGCAAGCGCAGAACAAGTATTCTGTCTCTTCCTAGTAGCAATGAATCCAACCGCTCTAATTATCAGTCCCTTAGATAACTGTATGGTTTACTCACTCTACAGGCTTCCACAGATAGCTCAACTCAGCACAACGATGACTTGTAGGAAGACAAGGAGAAACGCTGTAGTTTTCTTCTAGAATCTTGTATTAAGTACAAAGTAAATGCAGGTGAAAAGGAATAATCTGTACAGGGTTGCAGACATGTCTCTTCAGTAATGGTTTCTCTAGACTAAACTGAAGGAGAAGGGAGGAGCATTCTATACAGAAGCCAACTAAGGGAGGTACATAGGGACAAACTTCATACAGTCTAATCTATCTAGTAACAATAAAGGAATTTCCTGATAGGAGGAAAAATATGCAATGCAAGAATTATATACAACAGGTTGTTCCCGTTCATGGGACACAACACTCCCCGTCTGAAATCATATGATTTCACAAGTCCTTCTACGACGTAAGGAGTCGATCCTGTCCCTCGATGTCACGAAACCTGTAACGAGATAAGAGACAACACAAAAAATGCAACGTAATGCATTGAATTCAAGTCCATGCTTTGTTGATGACGCATTGTCCTTGCGTAAAAAATGAAAAGGTAGAAAAATGTTAAACATGAATTCAAGTTCAACAAACCCATCTTCAGATTGGGGAAGCCGCAAACATGCCAACTCTTCCTCCAACTCAATAATCCAACGGTAAAGTTTTAATCCAAAGGAAAAGTTCAAGGTTCATTAGACATGGACAGTTGTGTCTCCGTACAGCAGGGGTAAGGAAAGGTACGTTCCCCGCTGTGGCAGTGTCCAATGACAAAGTTAGTTCATGTAACGTCCTCCTTTGGTAAAGGTAGCACGAGTTCGGTAACTGGACGAATCACACACATGTGCCAGCCGCGGCACGTTGAAGACTTGTAGTTGGTGAAACAGTGAGCAATGTGAATAAGACAAGCTACGGCTCGTACCTCAGATGACCAACTTGAGAAGTGCTCGAAGCGATGAGGTCTCAACTTCTGTTCTGATGTCACTGAAGTGTAGCGAGCGGAGACGACCGGTCTAATTTCCTTGTCGGATTCTGGTTCCACCAGCTCGTACATGTTGCCGGCGTAGTTATCGCAGGTCTCCTCGTATAAGATACTTGGAGGTGTCAGCCACATGTTGTCGCCGAGTTTGGATGTAGCAGTGAGTCTCGTTCCTTGGTCGGCTGGGTTTCGTTCGGTGGGAATGTGGTGCCACTGTTCAGCATGATCTCTGTCGAGGATATTTTGCGTAATCTCGACAAAGCATTTCTCCATCTCTGGTTGTCTTTCCAAAGTGCGTTTTAGAGAGGAGGACCTTGCGGTTGCTTGCTGGGAGTTGTTTGGCAACCTTGACCTTGGAGACCGAAAGGGTAATGGGGCTACCCAACTGTTAGAGTCGTTTTGAGAGAACTCTTTATCCATAATCTTTATGAATTCTTTGTCTTCTCTCATCGAAGCCAATTTGTTGTCTTCATTTGTAGACTCGAACGCTGTTGACCCGAAGTCGGCATCCCAGAGATGATATGCGTTCGCGCAGTCGGGAGGCTGCTGTCGCCACCTGGTGTCGCTCAGCCTCTCTTTCACCCCCTAGTGATGCGGACATGATTGAAAGTGAGTGCCGCGACCGTTTGGGAGGATTTGCGTCTTGTAGGAGGAGATCGCGTCGGGACTCTTCATTTTGCCTACGCAGACGTTTCCTACGATCACCCAGCCTAAGTCGTAGCGCTGAGCAAATGGCGCGTCGTGTGGTCCGTTGATTTGTTGGCGTACTTTGTGTAGCCGGAGGATGTCCCTTCCAATCAGAATCATGATTTTTGCACTATGATCAAGAGGTGGGATCTTGCTGGCGATAGTTCTCAGGTGAGGGTGGTGAAGAGCTGCCTCTGGCGTTGGAATCTCTTCCCGGTTAGCCGGTATCTGGTTGCACTCGACGAGTGTCGGTAGAGGCATCTCTACGGTATTTTCCAGAGATGTTACCACGAGACCACTGGCTCTTCTTCCGCAAGCTTCTGAGATGCCGCTGCAAGTACCTAGTGTGTAAGGGTAGGCATTTCCTTTTAAGCCGAACAAGTCGAAGAGTTCAGACCTGGCAAGTGACCTGTTACTCTGGTCGTCCAGGATGCTGTACACCTTCACGGCCCTTTCTGGGTGACCTTCGGGATATACCCTTACTAGGCATATTTTCGCGCAAGACTTGTCCCAGAGATCTTCTCCGCAGACTGCGGTGCACGAGGAGGATACTGTGAGGTGGTTCGCAGCTTGGCCTGTACTCTCCCCACCATGACTTGTGGTAGGAGAAGGTGTAGGTGCAGGATCAGGCTGAGATGGGTGCAGCGCTTGTACGTGATCTGTGCTGTCACACTCCATACACTTAATTGTAACATTACAGTCCTTGGCAAGGTGTTCTGTAGAGGCACAACACCTGAAACATACCCCAAACCTTTTCAAGAGTTCCTTTCGTTCTTGAAGGGGTTTCTTCCTGAAGCCAATGCACTTCTTCAGGGGGTGTGGCAGTTTGTGAATAGGACATTGGCGGTTCGGATTTTCTGCCTTCCCGCCTTCAGTGCCATTGTCTGGTGCTGATGGTGTAGGTGGTAGAACGTCGGTCTTCTTGACTGATACTGGGCCCCTACGTTTTCTGTCATTTTGATGAGGGCTCTCATATCCGGGAGCTGGTGAAGTGGAGCCGGTTGGTTCTCCACAGGTGAAGCTGGGGTCTGCCTTACGTTCCGCGATGCCGTTGATGAACTCGCAGAAGTAGGAGAATGGAGGGAAGGAGACTTGGTGCTCTTTTTTATAGTTTGTTCCTACCGTAGTCCACCTTTCCTGCACGTTGTAAGGTAACTTGGCAACTATGGGTTTCACCCCACGAGCGGTGTCCAGGTAGCTGAGGCCAGGTAGGTGTGTGTCTGTTTTGGCCAGCTGGAGCTCGGACAGCAGGTCGCTGAGTTCCTGGTACTTTGAAGCATCCTTGCTAGATATTTTGGGAAGGTCGTATAGTTGTTTCAGCAATGCATCTTCAATTGCTTCAGGACTGCTGAAGCCTTTCTCTAGCCTTTCCCATGTGGTTGCGAGACAAGTTGTTGGGTCGCTGATGTAGACGGATCTGAGTCTCTTGATTCTCTCAGTAGACCGTGGCCCTAGCCACCTGATTAGCAAGTCCAGCTCTTCAGCAGCCGAAATGCCAAGGTCACGCATTGCGGTTTTGAAGGCACACTTCCACCCTCTGTAGTTTTCAGGCTGGTCGTCATACTTTGTGAGACCGGTGTTGGTGAGTTCTCGGCGGATCATGTACCTCGCAAAGTCGGACATGTCTGATCTTTCCGATAGTTGGGGCACATTTGCTGACTGCGTGATGCTGGTTGCGTTGTTCGTAGCTTCGTGGTTCGGGAACATGGGAAAGTACGGAGTGGCGTAGGCGTTTAGACCCGTGACCGCCGGTTTGGTGTGTACAGTCTCTGTTGTATGCGGGTCTGGAACTACACAGTTGTTGGCAGTGTAGCGCCTTGCCGGCATGTTAGGTTGCATGTAGACATGGGCATACGGAGGTTGCTGATGCGCAGAGTGTGGCTGTGCATTGGAATATGAAGCTGGTTCAGGCTTAAAAGTCTGAGGTGCATTGGACTGACCTGGAAGGCTGGAAGCTGTAGGTGGATCAGTGTCTTGAGGCTCTGGAGAAGTGTTAGCACTGACGGGAATGTTGATGGTAGTGGGCGGTTCGTCGGCTTGGCTCAGCACGTAATCTCTTGTACGCTTAAGTGAGTCTTCTGTGTCGAGATCACACAAACTGGCGCTGCCTTCTTGGCTCCCACCCAGAGCTTGCTCAAAGACTTTTAGCCTTGCCATGGCCGCCACATGTTCACATTCCTTCTGAAGGGCTTCAATTTCTGCTTCCTTGCGTGCAGATTCTGCTTTCATCTCCGCTTCCTTGCGTGCAGATTCTGATTTCATCTCCGCTTCCTTGCGTGCAGATTCTGCTTTAATCTCTGCTTCTTTGCGTGCAGATTCTGTTTTCATCTCTGCTTCCCTCTGGGCGAAGATGGCGTGTACCTTTGTTGTTTCTGCTTCAGCGCGCGCCTTTATGAGCTGCTCGCTGGGGGTTGAGTACTTTGATGAGCCTGATTTGAGTGAGTGCCTTGAGCTCTTAATGGACCTGGATTTGTAAGATGCCGCTCCTGACATTTGCGCAATTTTTGCTTCAGTCTCGCTCACAATGTCGCGCACGGTGCGGTCTCGTTCAGCATTAAGCTGTTGGAAGTCCTGTAGTTCTTTTTCAGACTCAGACGTATTTGCTCTCAGCAGGGTAGAGGAATATTTTTTACAAATCTCTTTGTAGGACCGGTATGCTGAGTACAGTTGTTCCAGGGCTCCCTCTGATGGTAGCTCATGAGCACCGGGCGCAGATAAAACAGTCACTTGTTTTTGCACTCTTTGCCACAATAATGCTGTGTGGGTGTGCAGTTCACTTCTGGCTGTTTCTAGGTTCTCTTTAACCTTCCATGTTGGTTTGGTCAACCGCTTAGATCTTTCACTGCAATGTAAGTGTGAGTCTCTGTCTTCCTCTTGTTGCTTTAAAGCAGGTAGGGAAATTGTTCTCTTTGACTCCATCAGGAAGGGTAAATGCTGCTCTGCACTGGTTGTCATGGAAACCAATACAATGTTGCAATCTCTGCAGCCAGCAGTCTGTTTTGCAGGAAGTATTTGCAGAGTCTCTGGCTGCAATTTACAATTAGCTTATGGGGGATTCTTGGTTTATAGCTGCACACAGTTCTGATAACAGGTTAATACTTTACATTGCACTTTGTCTGAAGCTGCTATAAAGTTTTATGCTGTGGCTTGTTATCAGCCCCTTGGGGTAATCCTTTCTCTGGATTGTATGCAGTATAGCACTCCTGGAAACAGGTTATTTACTGATATATGTATACTAATCCCGGTCACAGCTAATCCTTTTCACTATTCTGTCTCTTCCTAGTAGCAATGAATCCAACCGCTCTAATTATCAGTCCCTTAGATAACTGTATGGTTTTACTCACTCTACCGGCTTCCACAGATAGCTCAACTCAGCACAACGATGACTTGTAGGAAGACAAGGAGAAACGCTGTAGTTTTCTTCTAGAATCTTGTATTAAGTACAAAGTAAATGCAGGTGAAAAGGAATAATCTGTACAGGGTTGCAGACATGTCTCTTCAGTAATGGTTTCTCTAGACTTAACTGAAGGAGAAGGGAGGAGCATTCTATACAGAAGCCAACTAAGGGAGGTACATAGGGACAAACTTCATACAGTCTAATCTACCTAGTAACAATAAAGGAATTTCCTGATAGGAGGAAAAATATGCAATGCAAGAATTATATACAACAGGTTGTTCCCGTTCATGGGACACAACAACAAGTTACCACACACAAAAACATAATGATATTAAAGAATATGACCTGGATGTAATTCACAGCATGATAATAGGAAGAACAAACGTGTTCCAGCTCACCGCTCTGGTGTGTAAGTCTGAGGAGAAGACCAGCTAATCCTGCACGGAAATCCCAGGCACAAGGGGATAATAGCAGATACAAAGTAACGAAAATCCAGCGGATCACAGGCAGATGAATTAAAAACTTTCCTTTATTTTCATCACTTTAAAAATGGATAGACAGCATCCACAAGGCACAGTTCATCCAACGCGTTTCGACATAACGCAGTGTCGTATGTTCTTATTCATGGATACATGAATAAGAACATACGACACTGTGTTATGTCGAAACGCGTTGGATGAACTGTGCCTTGTGGATGCTGTCTATGCATTTTTAAAGTGATGAAAATAAAGGAAAGTTTTTAATTCATCTGCCTGTGATCCGCTGGATTTTCGTTACTTTGTATCTGATAATAGGAAGAGCCTCACTGGTCAGATGTAATAGACCCAGATTGGATCACGGACTCTGAGACGGAAATGTGGAGATGGTGAGTCTTCAAAATAAATAGAGATATACTAGAAGGATAGATATAATAACAAATTGTAGATTCAGGAGGAGGAGGGTTTTATATACTCCCCCTTAATGATTGATTACATTTGTTTGGGAACATTTCTATGAAGTATGTATTGAGAATTTTTAGTGGTTAATAGAAATATGAGGTCACACAACCTAACCCTTTAAAGGTCCGTTCATACATAGTAATTGACATAAGACCCCTGATGACGCCAGTGTGGTAAAACATGTTGGGGAGGCTACTGTCTGTTTTTTAAATAGCGAACACTGTGTTCATCTACTATAAATACAATATAGGAGTTAGTCATAAAATAAGGACTTGTGAGTCCAATAGGACATAGTTTAGTGCTCAGATGACTGCTCATACAAAGTAAGGTAGATCACAGAACTCAGCATTTTTAATGTTGTCTGTCCCTTCATCTTAATAATTTAATTAAAAATTATATATTATTTGATCAGTCTTTAGTTTAGGGATCTAATTGCCTCTTGGCAAATTGTAAATATATTTGGGATGGTGCATATCCTCAATAAAATTCTTTTATTTTATTAATTTCCAAATATAAAAATCATTTTCAACTGGGTCACAATTCCTAATCACACTGGACTAGCTCCAATACCGCTCTTATGGGTTACAGCAGCTGCATAGACTATTCATGGCTTATAATAAGCCTCCACCATAATCCTGATATTTTTAGTTTCTATCAGGTAAATCTCTCCCTTGTAACGGGCTCCCTACCAGTGCATCACCTAGAGCCTCCAACGGCACTGTGCATATAGTGATTCCAGGCAAGGTCTGGTCACTCTGCTTAGTAATAAAAGTGGAGCGCAGCTGTAACTAACCTGTACGGAGTCAATTGCGGTTGTGCCGTCCTTGGTCCCGACGCGCGTTTCCCTAGTTCATCAGGGGACGTGTGCCTAGTGTGTCATGAACTGAGCCATTTTATGCGGGCGCTGTGAATGAATATACATGAGGGCATTATTGCCATACTAAATATCTGATTCCATTCCCCCGTTATTACTGATTCTTATTACTGATCGCGATTAGAATGGTGAGTTTCCTTGCTTGCGTGATCGCTCCTGCTGTTCAGGGCGCCGATTCTGACAGTACAGCAAGCTTGGCGCGCATGCGCGTGTTCGGTCTCCATGGCAGCGATACCGTGGTGACTGACACGCAACGTGCGCTCCAAATGCCGGAAATCCGGATCGGCACATAGCCCCGGAAGTAGGTGTGGCTACGCGTCACAAAGGGAAACCCCATGGACGTCACTACACAGGTGACGATAATGATTTACTCACAGCGCCCGCATAAAATGGCTCAGTTCATGACACACTAGGCACACGTCCCCTGATGAACTAGGGAAACGCGCGTCGGGACCAAGGACGGCACAACCGCAATTGACTCCGTACAGGTTAGTTACAGCTGCGCTCCACTTTTATTACTAAGCAGAGTGACCAGACCTTGCCTGGAATCACTATATGCACAGTGCCGTTGGAGGCTCTAGGTGATGCACTGGTAGGGAGCCCGTTACAAGGGAGAGATTTACCTGATAGAAAGTAAAAATATCAGGATTATGGTGGAGGCTTATTATAAGCCATGAATAGTCTATGCAGCTGCTGTAACCCATAAGAGCGGTATTGGAGCTAGTCCAGTGTGATTAGGAATTGTGACCCAGTTGTATACATATGTGCAATTTGAAAATGATTTTTATATTTGGAAATTAATAAAATAAAAGAATTTTATTGAGGATATGCACCATCCCAAGTGTTTTTCTGTGGTTTCTGCAATTATCAGGTGTTACTCCTGCGGTATGTAGGTTCAAGAATTGGACAAATGATGCAATTAATTCGTTATCTGTTTTATTACAGAGGGGTGTCCTTATTGCCTAGCATGGACTTTAAAGCCAAGAAACTTTCTTGGCGAAGCAAAGCTACAAATGTATTTAAACATGGGTCCTCAGTTATTTTAAATGATACCAAGATTACAAACAAAGAGAGTTTTATAGCCTACAAAAATTTGACCCACAGGAGGATGAAGGTCTGGTGGACCAAAATCTCGTTGGAAAATTATCTGGAATCTAAAATCGTCCCCAGAGGATTGAGAATTCAAACCTTTCCTGCCTTTTCATTTGATGATGCGGGACTAACAAAAAAATGGATTGAAGCAGCAGTTGAATGTTCTAATAAATTTATGCAGATCATAGTAGAAAAAAACGTTACCATATTAGAAAAAATTGATCAGGACATCAATGAGTTACAGAAAAAAATGGAACAACAAGTAGAGGAGGATAATCTAAAAAAAATTTTTTTTGGAATTAGATAAAGATATTGAAAAATGGGAGGGAGACATCAGTCAGAGTAAAGGGAAGAAATTCCATAGAGACATTGCAGATTTTGAGACCAACAAGATATTCAAATGGCAGATTAAGAAACAAAATGATACTCATCAGGGAATTCAATGGCAGCAGGCGACATCTACCTCAATGACCTCAGTAAGTGAAGGAGAGACATCATCAGTGGACAGTGAACCATGGGAGGGACGGTATCTCCGAAGTAGGAGCGATGGAAAGACGGTTAATCAACCAAAAAGTTACCACCATCAGGGCTTTCAGAGGGATGACCGCCTAAAGGTAATTAACCTTTCCTCCCATGTTTTAACAGACACACAATTGAAAGTATTGGAGAGGGGGTTATCCTTTGCACCGTCCAATACTATGGACAAATTTACAATTATAAAAGATGTTCATCTGTTTGCGAGAAAGCTCATATTTAAACGTTTTTTCCACCGCTCTGCTTCAGGAGAACTCCCATATACAAAAGCGGAACAAGAAGCACTATCCATCCTGACGTCCCTGGCTGAAGAAGGTGAGTCTTATGAGAATAATGAGGAGATGAATGCAATGGATGTATCCATTCCCACTGTGACAACAGAATTGGGAGCTACACCTTTGCCAATTCACTTAAATCCAAAATCTAAACGATTCCCCCCTTTAAGTACATGCCCAGCCATAGACATCTTTGTAAAGATGGTTACAAATGATATAGAAAAAATGCATAAAAGATCGCAGGGGCCATTTAATTTAACATGGTTGGAAAGACAGGCATTACAAGAGATGAAAACATGGTCTGACGTATCGTTTAAACCAGCGGATAAAGGGGGGAATTTAGTAATTTGGCCTAATTCCCTCTATGAGGCACAAGCATATAAAATCTTGCACAATAATAACTGTTACAGGAAACTTAGATACAATCCACTAAGCGAGTTCCTGGAAGAGCTAACTGAAATCTTGGGAAAGGCAGTGGAACAAGGGACCATCACCAAAAAGTTGAAAGAGGGTATTCTGAGACTCAATCCCAGAATGCCCACTTTCTACCTGGTGCCTAAACTCCATAAAAATTCAAAAGACCCTCCAGGGAGACCCATAGTATCGGGAAACGGGGGTCTTAATGAACCAATTTGTGACTTCATTGAGTTTTACTTGAGGACACTGGTAGAGGCCCTCCCATCACATATCAAAGACACCACCGCAGCCCTACAAAGCTTTGACAACCTCAATATAGGAGAAACATCATTGATGGTCACAGCTGATGTGGAGGCTCTCTATTCGTCCATTAGACACCAGGACGGATTGGAGGCTAGTTCCTTTTTTCTACATTCTAGTAATTTGGATCTGGAATTGATACAGTTAATTCTAGATCTATTGAATTTTATTTTAACACGTAACTGTTTTCTTTTCCATGATGAGACCTTTATTCAGATACAGGGAACAGCAATGGGGGCCTCTTGCACCCCCTCATACGCGAACCTTTTTTTAGGGCTTTGGGAACGGAACATCTTCCAGGTGGACCCGGTAGAGTCGATGTGTCTGGTCCAAAATTGGATCAGATACATCGATGACATCTGGTTCATCTGGGAGGGGGATGAAAGAGGCCTCCAGATGTTCATGGACAACTTAAATCACAACAACAAGAACATAAAACTTACATATAAATATGGCAGGGAAGTTGAATTTCTCTATATAAAAATAAAAGCTACAACAGAAGGAGATTTGATTACGGATCTTTTCCGGAAAGAGACAGCAACAAATACGTTATTACATGCAACGTCTTGTCATCCACAATCTACGATCAAAGGAATTCCTGTCTCACAATTTTTGAGAACTAAACGTATTTGCACAGTTGAGGAAGATTTTCATAAGCAGGCTAAGATCCTAAAAAATCGCTTTATACACAGAGGATACAGCAGGAGATGTATCAAAAAGGGGTATAACAGAGCTAAGAAAACAACAAGAGAGGCCCTTTTATACCCAGGTCCTAAGGAGGTGCAGGAACAACCAGTAAGGCTAATTACAACCTTCCACAATCAATGGGGACAGTTCCGGTCTATTTTAAAAAGACACTGGAACATCTTACAATCAGACCCTATTTTGAAAAAATGCATCCCAGATAACCCAAAAGTAACAGCAAGAAGGAGTAAAAACCTAAAAGATTTATTAGTTCACAGCCACCATCAAAAAATTGGAAACAACCCTTTACACTTGACACCAGGCTTCTTTCCCTGTGGTCTGTGTAAAGGTTGTAGGAATATGGATAAATCTTTCTCATTCAAGGGAAACAAGGACTCAAAAATCTTCGACATCAGAATACATCTCACCTGCACCTCAAAGAATGTAATCTACCACGCAGAATGTCCCTGTGGACTTAAGTATATAGGCCTCACCACACGAGATCTGAAAATAAGGGTGAGGGAACATATCAGAGACATAGAAAAAGCGAAGACAGCCAAGGAAGGTGAACACCTCAAATCAATCCCCAGACACTTTCAAAAAATGCATCAATGCAATCCAATAGGGTTGAGAGTCAAAGCCATTGATCAGATTAATCTGGGACCAAGAGGGGGTGACGTAAGTAAGGCTTTGGCACGTTTGGAAAGTCAATGGATTTTCAGATTAGGCACGGTCACACCTCAGGGACTAAATGAACACTTTGGCTTCAACTCTTTTTTGGAGTGATCCGGTATCGCAAAGGGTCCTTGTAGGAACCCTTTGCTTTAGATTTTAGATACTTGGTATATAAAGGATTTTAGTATAGTTTCTTAACCTTAGGTATAGGATATGTTTATACACATACGTAGAACATCTAGACCATTTATGTGGTGGCGCTGTAAGGGTTTTCAAACTGGGGCAGACAGTCCATCGGGGGAATCAGGAGGGGATATAGTGTCTTGTATAGGTAATAATTTGTTTTTTTGTTTATTCTAGAACTGAATTAATTATAACGTATACAATATTGTTGGGGCCCTTAACCTCATGTGGAGAAGGCGTTGACACCCATGGACCGTCCAAGAGAATAAGAAGAAAGAAAAAAGAATTAATGGATCCAAAGGAAGAAAAGCTGTCAGTCCCTCTCCAGATGAAACTAAAAAGGACACTTTTCACAGAATGTAATGATTCATTTTTTTCAAGAAATTGATTTGGACTTTTGGGTTAATGGGAGTTAATGTAGGTCCTGAGAATTAGGGGTATTGAGTTGATGGTGGGGTGGAGGATAAGGGTGGTTGATATCTAGAGGTGGGTATGGTGAAAATGATAGGAGCAGTTAACAATCACAAGATTCCCTGCAATAATAATATAGAAATGAAAAGGAGAATAATAGGAATAAAATTTAGTACATAAAAAAAGTATACGAATACAGCGAACTGGTGGATGTAGGGATCTTAGTACATATAGGTATTCACAGGGATAGAGAAATATAGATGCATTCAGGAGTTGGCAGTTATAAGTATTTAAAGGTTATAAGAACATAACCCCCCCCCCCCGTATTGACTATCAAATTAATCTGGGGACACTAGAGTAGCAACTATGAATATACATGAGGGCATTATTGCCATACTAGATATCTGATTCCATTCCCCCGTTATTACTGATTCTTATTACTGATCGCGATTAGAATGGTGAGTTTCCTTGCTTGCGTGATCGCTCCTGCTGTTCGGGGCGCCGATTCTGACAGTACGGCAAGCTTGGCGCGCATGCGCGTGTTCGGTCTCCATGGCAACGATACCGTGGTGACTGACACGCAACGTGCGCTCCAAATGCCGGAAATACGGATCGGCACATAGCCCCGGAAGTAGGTGTGGCTACGCGTCACAAAGGGAAACCCCATGGACGTCACTACACAGGTGACGATAATGATTTACTCACAGCGCCCGCATAAAATGGCTCAGTTCATGACACACTAGGCACACGTCCCCTGATGAACTAGGGAAACGCGCGTCGGGACCAAGGACGGCACAACCGCAATTGACTCCGTACAGGTTAGTTACAGCTGCGCTCCACTTTTATTACTAAGCAGAGTGACCAGACCTTGCCTGGAATCACTATATGCACAATGCCGTTGGAGGCTCTAGGTGATGCACTGGTAGGGAGCCCGTTACAAGGGAGAGATTTACCTGATAGAAAGTAAAAATATCAGGATTATGGTGGAGGCTTATTATAAGCCATGAATAGTCTATGCAGCTGCTGTAACCCATAAGAGCGGTATTGGAGCTAGTCCAGTGTGATTAGGAATTGTGACCCAGTTGTATACATATGTGCAATTTGAAAATGATTTTTATATTTGGAAATTAATAAAATAAAAGAATTTTATTGAGGATATGCACCATCCCAAGTGTTTTTCTGTGGTTTCTGCAATTAACAGGTGTTACTCCTGCGGTATGTAGGTTCAAGAATTGGACAAATGATGCAAATTGTAAATATATGTCTGTTAACCCCTACGCTTACTGTTAGAATGAGCTCTCAGTAGTTTATCCTAATATTAATGGGGTCAATAGTTAACCCCATCTAGTGTTCATTTTGTAGCATGGCAGGTTTCTTATCACAAAAACAGAATATTGATAATTCATTGCTGGAAGCTACCAGAGTTTTTTTCTAAATCAGAGATTACTTTTGTTCAGAAAGATATTAACTCACAATTTAGCAACTTGTTCAGAACCTTTAAACAACAAATTAGAGCATGGTGGGAGATAGCTAGTTTGGAGACTTACCTTACAACGAGAATTGTATATAGGGGACTAAGGATACAGATAGGCCCTAATACACATAGGGAGGATGTGGAGTTTATGAAGGGATGGGAGGATTTATTAACTGATAACTCCCTGAGGATGATGAATTACCTCGTAGAGTATGAAAAGAAAAATCTGAATAAAATTAATGAACAGCTAGAGAGAGAGATATTAAATATACAACAATTCTCCACACAACCTGATTTTGGTAGATTAGAATTAAACCTACAGAAAAACATTGAGACAGTCAAAAAAGAAATTAAAGAACAAAACATCAAAAATATATTAGAGATCTAACTGATTTTGAAAAAAGTGAGGTACATAGATTTGGAAGAAACAGAGGTAGGCAGAACAAATCTCGGAAGACAGATCTGTCTGAAATGGATTTTTCTGAATCAGACAGTTCTACTGGTGAAAATTCCAATAGAGGCCCTTTTAAACGGAAAAGTGGTCCATATACAAATAACAAACAAAGGAAAAGCTCTTTTTCTAAATCATGGGCAGCAGAGTGAATTGGAAAAAATTGAGAGTTATCCAACAGCAATTCCTTGCCCTTTTTATCCTGTGTCTCACAAGCTCTGAGAGGGGATATACAAAATGCACAGACCCTAGTTCCCTTTGGGAATGTTACATCTGCCCCAAGTGCAACTATTCCACCACAAAGTGGAAATCAGAGCCAGATTCAAATGCAAACAGGTTCAGGACAGGCTTCTGTCATTTTTGGGAATACAACACCGGTCCCAAACACAACTGGTGTATTGCAAAATGGAAATAAGGGTCAGTTTTCAGTACAAACTGGCTTAATACAGAATACTCAACCAGTGGAGATGGTACAACCATGTGTAACTACTTGGATGGGGAATATGCAGCTAGTGACATCAGGTCTGGTCTCCCAAAATACACCCCAACAGAATACGACAAATGTAGTGATGACATCACAGCCGGGTATAAGTGGGACGAATTTTTCAAATCAACCTTTTTTGGGCAACTAGCTGATGATGCAACAAGTTGTGGATGAGAAGGAAAAACAAGTGATCCAGCTCAACTGGGGCAAAGTCCGGCATGCAGGGATAACACTCTGGCAGTGCAAGGGTCCAGTAGAAGAAAGAAAGAAAAATCCAGCTTCCGGAAGCTGGATTTTTCTTTCTTCTACAAGTTGTGGAGAAACATCAGAAAGGGACTTGCAGATATTTAATTTATCATCAGTAAATTTAAATCAGGCACACACACAACTACTGAGAAAGGCATTATCCTTTACCCCTGTTCCAAATATGATGCCTTTAGTTGGAAGCAAGATATAAGTTTATTTGCAAGGAGACTAGCCCTACATAAATATCATGTGATAAAAAATAGGGATCCACTGACTATGAAAAAAAGAGAGGATGAAGCCATTATAATTCTAGAGAGTCTCGAGGAAGGTGATGAGGATAACATCAATGAGGTTTTGGCTCCTCTCTCATCACTTAAACCGAAGAGTAAGAATACCCCTTTCTTTTCTCAATACCATAATATAGATACATTCGTCAATAAGATAGAGGAGGATTTAAAGAAGATTAAATATACATGACATAGTCATTTAAAAAATCTGAGCCCACCTGAAATAAAAGCTTTGGATAAGCTGGAGAATACAGAGAATGTGACCATAAAAGGTTCAGATAAAGGGGGCAATATTGTCTTGATGGACACAGTGGACTATGTAAAAATGGCAAAAAAATTGTTGGATGAGAAAAAACTTATAAGATTCTTGATGGAAATCCAACAGCAAAATACCTCTCTGATTTACCGACCCTATTAAAAGTTGCGTTATCAGCTTCTCTAATTTCAGAGGATGAATATAAGGAGATATATAATCCTTGCCCCACATTGGCTACATTCTATACACTTCCTAAAGTGCATAAGAATGTGGTCCCCATACCCGGCAGACCAATCGTCTCGGGTAATGGCTCCCTTACCGAGGGTGCCAGTAGATATTTGGATATATTGTTATTCCCTTTTGTACAAGTATTACCTTCTTTTATTAGAGACACGAAAGATCTTGTCCTAAAGTTATGTGGTATTAATGTCTCTGAGACGACTATTCTGGCTAGTCTGGATGTGGAAGGACTATATAGTAATATCGATCATGAGGTGGGAATAGCAGCTGTGGCATTTTTTCTAGTGGCAAAGGGAAAACAATTTACACCTCACAATGAATTTTTGTTGTCACTTTTGCGGTTTGTGTTGACGCACAATTTTTTTTACCTTTGGCGGTACCCTGTACCATCAGATCAGGGGTACCGCCAAGGGTACGACTTGTGCGCCCACTTTTGCTAATTTATTTTTAGGGTGGTGGGAGGATATTTTTGTTTTTTTCTGAGGATTTAAGTTTCTACACAAGTCACATTTTGTTTTGGGGTAGGTACATCGATGATGTTCTTATCCTATGGGATGGTGAAGCCAATATTTTTCAGGATTTTGTTACAATCCTGAACAATAATAAGATTGGCACGTACTTTACTCAAGAATTTGGAAATAGAACCATCAATTTTCTCGATCTGACTATTACCATTGATGAGAGGGGAGACATCCAAACTAATGCCTACAGGAAACCCACTGCAACAAATAATTTGTTGCCTTGGAATAGCTGGCACCCAGTGCCCTTCAAGGCAGGAATCCTGATAGGACAGTACATGAGAGCACGAAGAAACTGCTCAGATGATAAGAATTTTGGGAGAGAATGTGATAAGCTATTCAGATTTTTTACTGCAAGAGGTTACCCTAAAAAAGTTCTTTACAGAGCTTTCAATAGAGCAAAAGAGATGAATCGAGATGACCTCTTGATTGAAAATCATAAGAAATCTGATAGTACATCAGTAAGAGTAATAGGGACTTATGATGAAGGTGCCTCAGATATCCACAGAATTTTGAAAAAATACTGGCCTATTCTGAGAGCAGACCCTGATTTAAAATCTGTGATTGGAAGTACCCCTAATATAACATATCGGAGATCGAAGAACCTAAGGGAATTCCTCACACATAGCCATTTTGTACAAAAAGGAAATAAAGGCAACAACACAAATTGGTTGTCGAAATTACAGGAGGGTTCTAACCCCTGTGGTACTTGTTCTTTTTGTGGATATCTAATTAGATTGAGAGAATTTACTAACCCTTTGGACAATCGAAGATATGTTATAAGAGATAAAATTTATTGTAAATCAAAAGGGGTCGTTTATGCAGCAATGTGCCCATGTAAAAACCTGTATGTGGGTAAGACAATTCAAGAATTCCGAAGGAGGATCTACATACATATCAGTACCATCAATACCAAAACTGACACACCACTCTTGAGACACATGAGATGCCATCATAGTGAGAATCCCCTAAATATGAAATTTTGGGGTATAAGACAGATACGCTTAGGTGCGAGGAAGGGAAATCTGGACAAGTTGCTATAGAAAGAAGAAGCAAGGTGAATCTTTAGACTGGATTGTATGAGTCCTATTGGTCTAAATGAAGGCTTCACATATAAAGCATTTATCTAATTTACGATGGAGTAGTTTGTCTGCCCATTGTTAATTAGGTTATCTCCATGCAATATAATAGAATATAAAAAGAAAGAGTTTTTTGGATGGATTCTCTTGTATATGGAACCTAATAGATACATATTGAATTAATAATAGTTCATTGAGGTATCCCATAACGTAAAATGGATGTTGATAATGAATTGATCCAATACTATGATTAGTAGTGAAACTTAGAAGTTCCTAATCTATATTCTATCTAAAGGATGATGATGTTGTAATGAGTGATTCACTACTAACATTTAAGCAGAGCCTGGACACCTTTCTTGAAAAATTTAATATTGCCAGTTATGTATATTAGATTTTATGACAGGGTGTTGATCCAGGGAACTAGTCTGATTGCCGGATGTGGAGTCAGGAAGGAAATTTTTTCCCCATTGGAACTTGTTTGTCACATTGGGTTTTTTTTTTGCCTTCCTCTGGATCAACATGTTAGGCTACGGGTTGAACTAGATGGACTTAGAGTCTCCCTTCAACCTTAACCTCATAACGACGGCCGTACGACTTAAAGCGGCGGCAAAACAGGGTACTTATTCTGTTCCGCCGCTTTAAAGCGGCGGCCCGAAAAAACCCTGTAGCGCCCCCCAGCGACCGAAAATCTCGGGGGTTTCAGCTACCGGGGGTAGCTGAGACCCCCCAGATTATGAATCGGGGTGTTTTTTTTGGACCCCGATCATGTGATCGGCGGTATACACTGTATACCGACGAACACATGAAAAAAAAAGAAATGGCCGGTAAAACTGATTTCTTTTTCATCTGACATGATCAAACATGTCAGATGAGAAAGAAATCTAACCCCCTAGTGCCCCCAAAGCCCCCGGTACCGGAGAGTCCCCCCACCCCCACCCCTACCCCCACCGGACATCCAAAATGGCGCCGAAGCGCACAGAAAACTGCCGCCGGCGCCGGCTCTGCAGTCATTTCCCTCCGATCTGAAATGATCAAACATTTCAGATCGGAGGGAAATGTCCTCCCCCTGACCCCTCCTCCGGTCCACCGGAGCCCTCTGGTCACCGGAGCCCCCTTCGGTTCTCCAGAGCCACCACCCCCCTCCCCCCTCCGGAAGATGGCGGCGCACAGCGCGCGGCCGCATTCATTCTGCTCTTTCTGCCGCATGTGACACGTCACATGCGACAGAAAGGTGTCCCCAGGTCCCGCTAGGTCACCCCCCGTCACCTCCCCCCCCAAGCCCCCGGTTATACGTTACCTGTCTGCCGCTCCGTCCCGCGATCACGCCACCTCCTTCTTCTTAAATGCTGGCGGCGCATGCGCAGACAGCGGCTGTCAGCTGGATCCCTGCAAGCAGGGATCCTGCTGACGTCGCAACTGCACAGGCTACTCCACTGTGGACCGGGGGAGGGTGAGTGCGGTAATCTGCAGTCACACTCCTCACATGGAGAGACTGCTGTTCCAGAAAATGGGGGGTACGTTCTGTGAGCGTGCCCCTCATATTCTGGAATGAGGTTACTGCAGGTCACTCTGCCCTAGGTTGGACCGGGGCAGTGTGAGTGCAGTATTCTCAGATTACTGCACCCACACTGCTCATGGAGAGCTTGCTCTTCCAGAAAATGGGGGATACGTTCCCTGAACGTGCCCCCCATATTCTAGAAGATCCAGAGTCGGCGTGGGACCTCCTCCAAAATGGATTACAGCGACCGGAATTTCTTTATTTTCAATAAATTGGTAAAAGAGGAATGTTTCGGGGAGTGTTTTTTCAAATAAATTTTTTTTTTGTCTTTTTTTTTCTATTACTGACTGGGTTAGTGATGTCGGGTATCTGTTCAGATGCCGTGACATCACTAACCCCAGGGCTTGATGCCAGGTGACATTACAGCTGGTATCAACCCCATATATTACCCCGTCTGCCACCGCACCAGGGCGCGGGATGAGCTGGGGCGAAGCGCCAGGATTGGCGCATCTAATGGATGCGCCACTTCTGGGGTGGCTGCGGCCTGCTATTTTTAGGCTGGGAAGAGTCCAATAACCATGGCTCTTCCCACCCTGAGAATACCAGACCCCAGCTGTCCGCTTCACCTTGGCTGGTGATCTAATTTGGGGGGGACCCCACGTTTTGTTTTTTTTTAAAAAAACGCCTGGGGAGCCCTCCAAATTGATCACCAGACAAGGTGAAGCTGTCAGCTGTGGTTTGCAGGCTACAGCTGTCTGCTTTACCCTAGCTGGCTATCAAAAATAGGGGGGACCCCACGTCGTTTATTTTAATTATTAATTTTTTGGGGGGCTAAATACAAGGCTAGGCACCCTTTAGTGCCACATGAAAGGCACTAAAGGGCGCCAGCTTAGAATATGCAGGGGGTGGGACGTTATATATGTTTGACATCTATCCATTCATCCATTGTAGCATTTTACGCTGTGTGCCCACAATCAGGGTTTGCAGCGTTTTGGGCGCAGAGTGTTTTCCCTGTGTCCATGACGCTGCGTTGTGCTGTAGAAGCACAGTGGAAGGATTTTTAGAAATCTCATGCCCACTGTGCTTCTTTTCTCCGCAGCATAAACCGACCTGTGGCGCAGCTTCCCGAGCCTCAGCATGTCAATTTATGCTGCTGAGATGAGTGTTCTCTGCAGGTAGCATAGAGCTCCACAGCGGCCTGAACCCAAATCGTGGGCATGGGCAGCTGCGTTCTCCCGTGGACAACACTCACATCTCTGCAGGAGGCTGACACTGTGTACTGGACGCCGTGTCGCTGGATCATGGCCACATAGCCTAAAAGTGAGACATTTGTTGCTACAGCAACATTTTTGTGAAGTACCTGTGGATTCAAAATGCTTACTATACTCCTGAATAAAATCCAGTTTCCAAAATGGGGTCACTTGTGGGGGTTTTCTGACGTATAGGTACCCAAGGGGCCCTGCTAATGTGACATGGTGCGCGCAATTTATTTCAACTTTTCCAGAATTCAAATGGTACTCCTTCCATTCCAAGCCCTCCCATTTATCCAAACAGAGGTTTTTGGCCACATGTGGGGTATCCCTGTGCTCATAAGACATTGGATAACAACCTGTGGGGTCCACGGTTTGTTGTTGTCTCTTGAAAAAGTGAGAAATTTGATGCTAAAGCAACAGTTTTGTGAAAAAAATGAAAATTTTCAATATGGCAACCTAAGCTTATCAAATTCTGTGAAGTACTCGTGGATTCAAACTGCTCACTATACACCTAGATAAAAGCCTTGAGGTGTCTTGTTTCCAGAATGAAGTCACTTGTGGGGGACCGCCACTGTTTAGGCACCTCAGGGGCTCTCCAAATGCAACCTGGCGTCCGCTATTGATTCCAGCCAATTTTGCAGTCAAATGGCACTCCTTCCCTTCCGAGCCCTGCCATGCGCCCAAACAGTTGATTTCCACCACATATAAGGTATCGCCAAACTCAGGAGAAATTGCACAATAAATGTTATGCTGAATTTTTTCCTTTTACTCTTGTTAAAAAAAAAGCTACCTGGTTGAAATAACAATTTTGTGGTAAATTTTTTTTTTTTTTTTTTTCATGGCTCAACGTTATAAAATTCTGTGAAGCACCTGAGGGTTCAGGGTACTCACCAAACATCTAGATAAATTCCCTGAGGGGCCTAGTTTCCAAAATGGGGTCACTTGTGCGGGGTTTCTGCTGTTTAGGTACCTTAGGGGACCTCCAAATGCGACATGGTGCCCGCAATCTTTTTCAGGCAAATTTCCTTTCTAAAATTCAAATATTGCTCCTTTCGTTCCAAGCCCTCCCATTTGTCCAAACAAAGGTTTCAGACCACATGTGAGGTACCACCGCGCTCATAAAAAAGTGGTTAACAAACCTTGAGGTCAAATTTTTGGAATTACCTCTTGAAAAAGTGAGAAAATTGATGCTAAAGCAACATTTTTGAGAAAATTATTAAAATTTTCAATATGACAACGTAACGTTAACAAAATCTGTGAAGTACCTGTGGATCTAAAATGCTCCCTATACCCCTAGATAGAAGCCTTGAGGGGTCTAGTTTCCAAAATGGTGTCACTTGGGAGGGATTTCTTCTGTTTAGGTACCTTAGCGGACCTGTAAATGCAACATGGTGCCCGCAATCTATTTCAGCCAAATTTGCTTTCCAAAATTCAAATATTGCTCCTTCTGTTCCGAGCCCTCCCATTTGTCCAAACAGAGGTTTCTGACCACATGTGGGGTATCGGCGCGCTCATAAGAAAGTGGGGAACAAGTTTTGGGGTCCATTTTGTTGTGTTATTTCTTCTAAAAGTGAATAAATTTGGGTTAGAGCAACATTTTTAGGTAAAATTTAATTTTTGCTTTTTTTCATTCCACATTGCTTTTGTTCATGTGAAGCACCTGAAGGGTTAATAAACTTCTTGAATGTGGTTTTGAGTACATTGGGGGGTGCAGTTTTTAGAATGGTGTCACTTTTGGGTATTTTCTGTCATCTAGGCCTATTGAAGTCACTTCAAATGTGATGTGGTCCCTAAAAAACTGGTTTTGTAAATTTTGATGTAAAAATGAGAAATTGCTGATAAACTTTGAACCCCTCTAACTTCCTAACAAAAAAAAATTTTGTTTCCAAAATTGTGCTGATGTAAAGTAGACATGTGGGAAATGTTATTTATTAACTATTTTGTGTCACAGAAATCTCTGGTTTAACGGGTATAAAAATTCAAAAGTTGAAAATTGCTAAATTTTCAAAATTTTTGCCAATATCCAATTTTTTTCATAAATAAACACAAAAAATATTGTCCTAAATTTGGTACTAACATGAAGTCCAATATGTGACGAAAAAACAATCTCAGAATCACCGGGATCCGTTGAAGCGTTCTAGAGTTATAACCTCATGAAATGACACTGGTCAGAATTGCAAAATTTGGTCTGGTCATTAAGGTGAAAATTAGCTCCGTCACTAAAGGGTTAAAAACTATGATACTATGATATGTTTATAATATTCTCTATGAGTGTTTCGACTTCCTATATGTGATTACATCTTTTTTGAGCACGGGGCATATTATATAGTTTTACTAACATCTATTCAAGACACAAGAAACTCTATAAATAGGGGAACATTATATTGTAGTAAGTGTGCTCGTATGTGGGAGGTGCATTAGAGGCATCAATTTAAATGCATATATGACAAGTAAGATAGTAGTCAATCTGTCTAAATCTATAGTTATATACCACATTATGTGAGGATCTAGACGAATACTAAGTATTAACGCATGCGCATTATCCAAGTATCCTTTTCACTCTAAGTGTGAGAGCAGCGCAGAAGGATTGATGTGCACGCAGATGCGTTTGGAGAAAATGGTATTCTTTTTTTTTCTAAGTCCCTGAGCATGCGCTGTAGGAAGATCTATCTAGTTGAGATGTTTCCCTTCTGACGCATGCGCGATGCAGGCGATGACGAATACACTGTTTTTCTTCTAAGTATGAGAGCAAGCACAGAAGAAGTGACCCTACACAAAAACATGATGACATAAAAAAATACGACCTGGATGTAATTCACAGCATGATAACAGCAAGAGCTTCACCGGTCAGATGTAATGGATCCAGATTGGATCACGGAGTCTGAGAGGGAAATGTGGAGATGGTGAGTTTGCCCAATAAATAGAGAGATACTAGAAAGATAGATATAAGAACGAATGGTAGATTCAGGAGGAGGAGGGTTTTATATACTACCCGCTTAATGATTGGTTACATTTGTTTGGGAAAATTTCTATGAAGTATGTATTGAGAATTCTATGTGGTTAATAGAAATATGAGGTCACAAACTAGACCTTAAAAGGTCCGTTCATACATAGTAATTCAGTTGTAGCCTCAGCCCCCTGATGACGCCAGTGTGGTGAAACATGTTTGGGAGCCTACTGTCTGTTTTTTCAATAGCGAACACTGTGGTCATCTACTATAAATACAATATAGGAGTTAGTCATAAAATAAGGACTGGTGAGTCCAATAGGACATACTTTATATGAGCAGTCATCTGAGCACTAAAGTAAGGTAGATCACAGTACTCAGCATTTTTAACGTTGTCTGTCCCTTCATCTTAATAATTTAATTAAAAGTTATATATTATTTGATCAGTCTTTAGCTTAGGGATCTAATTGCCTCTTGGTAAATTGTAAATATATGTCTGTTAACCCCTACGCTGACTGTTAGAATGAGCTCTCAGTAGTTTATTCTCGCATGACACTCGGCTCATGCTCACAGCACAGCAGGAGCAGAGTGTCATGCGATTGTCATGCGACTGTGGTCCAATCATGCGATCAGACCACAGTTGCGGAGGGGAGGGCCAAAGCTGCAGAGAGGAGAGAGGGATTTATCTCCCTATGTCCTCCATCGCTGGCTGATGCGAGAATCGCACTACACTCGCGTCACACTGGTGTAACGCGAGAGCAATGCGATATTTCTCTCTCCCCATAGACTTAAATGGGTGCGAGTGGAACAAGATCGCATTCCACCTGCAGCATGCTGCAACTGTTTTCTCAGTCCGATTAGGGCTGAGAAAATAATCGCTCATGGGTGCTGACACATAGACTAATATTGTTCTGAGTGGAATGCGATTTTTTTATCGCATTCCACTTGCTCCGTATTACTTGCCGTGTGTGCTGACCCTTATTGCAGTAGTATTACTTCCTGTTTCTGTTACTACTTCCTAATCATTACCATTCTGTTTTTTGGGGGGTATTACCTCCTCCTAGCATTCATTTCACATCCCAAATATAATACTGACTTCCTTGTAGTAATGCATACACAGCATTTTTAATTTAAACCTCTATTTATTTGACAGTTTTCTCTATACATGTCACAGATGAAAAACATTTTCCCTCATGCTTAGTAGTACTTGACAGTATTCTCTAGTGATGACAAATATAACTTCTTTTTACAATTTCATGCATACAGTGTGCCTATAAAAATTTAAATTAACAATTATTGAGTTTTGTGAAATAAAACTAAAGTTAAGAATGTTTATATTTGTGGAAGATGAACAAAAGACATTTATAGTTCATAATTGGAAATATAAGATTGCTTTAAATTGTACTCATACTTGGGTCTTCAGAGCATTTTATCCTTTTGAAGAGCTAAAAGCATAAAAAAGTCAACACTTCTAACATTCAAGGTATTCTAAAATATAATTGCATACACAATGTATCTATTTGTGTACCAACTGTGCAAAGAAAAAGATTGTAAATTGCCTCTTTACATAAATTGTGTTCCGGATTTACACCTAAACCACTACTAAGGCAATGTAGAAAATACCATCAAAATAACAAAAAGATTTATTTCTAAAGGGATGGAAACGAAAATGAAATATTGCTAATGCATTCTTGCTGGATTCTTGACATTGTAAGATCCTCTAAAATTCTAGTCTTCTATTAACACACTAGAGACACATGACTAGTGTTTCAAAGGTAAAACTTCATACTGTGCTGCAAAGCTCTTAAGTAATCCTTCTTTGGAAGTTTTATCAAGGACATCTGCATGAGATTACAGTGGTCCTTAAACTCAAATGGTTAGAGGGTAGACTTGACAAACAAGCTCCAGTAAGGGACTTCTGTAATCTACTTCCTCCTACACTGATACTAATAATGTCATTTTGCATTTTCTTGAATCCCATTGTCACACAGCAACTTGAAATCCTTTGATACATGTTTTCTGAGAACTTGCATTTGTCAATCTGCCTTTAATCCCTTTCTGTATTGTTGTGTAAATGCTAATTTAATGTGGCTGCTGTTACCATTTTAATGACTTCTGCAAAGAGCTGAGCTTAACTAGCAAAAACCTAAAACTATGCAAAGCATTTGTTCAATTTTCAATTTGTTTCTTTATACATAAATGAAAAAAGAATAGGAACTACCAACTCACTCAATTTTCTCCATAATTCATAGAAAACCTTGTGAGAAATCTAACACTCCAGTAAATCTTGAATAACCTTGTGCTTTATTGGCCTTTTTAATATTTTATTTTTGTATTGTGCTTTGTGTAGGTGGCCGCTTCCTTGGCTTTCCATTTTTGTTCACCAATATTTCCCAGAAAGGTTGTAATTAAAGCTTAACCAGTTGTTATCTTTTTCCCAGTTTATTTAAGGCCATGTGTCATGATATGACTGAGGAAAAGCAAGGAATAAGAGGCTCCTATGCTTTCACTAAGGCCTAAGGGGTACTTTGCACACTACGACAGACGACAGTGAATGGCGCCCCCGCTCGTGCGATGCCTATCCCTTCTGACTATCACTTACTCTAGACTCACAAAAAGGGTGCAAAAGAAAGAGTCTCATTTAGACCACGGGCACTAACAGTTCTCAATCTAAAAATCCATTCAGCCTCCTTCTGAAGGATCTTTTTGTTCCAATCACCACCTCGTCTTAAGGGAGGGATTACAACAATGCCCTGGAAGGTGACCCAATCCAGGTTACCCCCATGCTTGACATTGACATGCCGTGCCAACGGGGTATCGTTTTTGAGCCTAAAATCTCTCAGGTGCTCACCGACCCTCCTCCTCAATTCTCTCTTGGTCTTTCCTATATACTCGAGACCACAACGACACATGGCCTTATATATGACACCTTTTGAGCGACAATTGATAAACCAACCGATGTCATATTCTCTCCCTGTAACATTACTTAGGAATTTTTTGCCAGTCTTCATCGCCTTACAGGCGACACACCCACTGCAGTGGAAGCACCCTTTGATGTTACTCTTAAGCCAACCGCTACTGGTCTCTCTGTTGTACACAAAATGACTGTGGACCAGCCGATCTTGTAAAGATCTGGCTTTCCTAAATGTAATGCTTGGTCTCTCTGGAATAACTCCTCCAATATCTCCATCCATCTTAAGGATTGGCCAGTACTCCTCCAAAGGGTGCTTCCGCTGCAGTGGGTGTGCCGTCTGTAGAGATGAGCGCGGTTCGTGGTTCGTGGTTCTCCAGTTCTAGGCTCGAGTGATTTTGGGGCATGTTCTAGATCGAACTAGAACTCGAGCTTTTTGCAAAAGCTCGATAGTTCTAGAAACGTTCGAGAACGGTTCTAGCAGCAAAAAAACAGCAAAATCCTAGCTTGGTTTCTGCTGTAATAGTGTAAGTCACTCTGTGAATCACACTATTATGACATTTCAGTGTATAGTGTGCGTGAACAGCGCCTTCAGATCACTGCTGTTTGTATAATGGCCATTTTTTTTTTTTTTTTCTTGTCTTCCTTCCCTAAGCGCGCGCGTCTTGTGGGGCGGGCCAGCATGTCAGCCAATCCCAGACACACACACAGCTAAGTGGACTTTGAGCCAGAGAAGCAACGGCATGTGTGATAGGATGTCCATGTCACATGTCCCTGCATTATAAAACCGGACATTTTCTTCCAGGACGCCATTATCTGCCTTCTGCGTCTTTGCTGTCAGACATCACTGTCGCAGCTCCGTCCTCCTGAGTCCTATAGCCGATACAGCTGTATGCGCTGCATACACAGCGTTAGACAGCATAGGGAGAGCACTTTATAGCAGTCCTTTTAAGTGCTCAAACCGGCAGGGTCAGAGAGCCATAGGTGACAGGTCCTGCAAACAGCAACAGCGTCTGTGTAGCCAAGGTCAGGGATTTCCTCCCTGCATTTCACCATTAGGAGGGAATAGAAAGGCAGGCTTCCATTCCTCTACCCAGAGCACCACAATCCTGCCACTGTACCCTCTTGTCCTCTGCACACTCCAACTAATTATAACTAAGCCATTATACTAGCAAACACTCAGTGTACCTAGTGGCATCCTATAAGTGGCTATTGGACTTTGCTATAGTCCCACTAGTGCCAAGACATTTGCAGAGCGCATCTGCCTGCGTTGCACACTCCAACTAATTATAACTAAGCCATTATACTAGCAAACACTCAGTGTACCTAGTGGCATCCTATACGTGGCTATTGGACTTTGCTATAATCCCACTAGTGCCAAGACATTTGCAGAGCGCATCTGCCTGCGTTGCACACTCCAACTCATTATAACTAAGCCATTATACTAGCAAACACTCAGTGTACCTAGTGGCATCCTATACGTGGCTATTGGACTTTGCTATAGTCCCACTAGTGCCAAGACATTTGCAGAGCGCATCTGCCTGCGTTGCACACTCCAACTCATTATAACTAAGCCATTATACTAGCAAACACTCAGTGTACCTAGTGGCATCCTATACGTGGCTATTGGACTTTGCTATAGTCCCACTAGTGCCAAGACATTTGCAGAGCGCATCTGCCTGCGTTGCACACTCCAACTCATTATAACTAAGCCATTATACTAGCAAACACTCAGTGTACCTAGTGGCATCCTATACGTGGCTATTGGACTTTGCTATAGTCCCACTAGTGCCAAGACATTTGCAGAGCGCATCTGCCTGCGTTGCACACTCCAACTCATTATAACTAAGCCATTATACTAGCAAACACTCAGTGTACCTAGTGGCATCCTATACGTGGCTATTGGACTTTGCTATAGTCCCACTAGTGCCAAGACATTTGCAGAGCGCATCTGCCTGCGTTGCACACTCCAACTAATTATAACTAAGCCATTATACTAGCAAACACTCAGCGTACCTAGTGGCATCCTATACGTGGCTATTGGACTTTGCTATAGTCCCACTAGTGCCAAGACATTTGCAGAGCGCATCTGCCTGCGTTGCACACTCCAACTCATTATAACTAAGCCATTATACTAGCAAACACTCAGTGTACCTAGTGGCATCCTATACGTGGCTATTGGACTTTGCTATAGTCCCACTAGTGCCAAGACATTTGCAGAGCGCATCTGCCTGCGTTGCACACTCCAACTAATTATAACTAAGCCATTATACTAGCAAACACTCAGTGTACTTAGTGGCATCCTATACGTGGCTATTGGACTTTGCTATAGTCCCACTAGTGCCAAGACATTTGCAGAGCGCATCTGCCTGCGTTGCACACTCCAACTTATTATAACTAAGCCATTATACTAGCAAACACTCAGTGTACCTAGTGGCATCCTATACGTGGCTATTGGACTTTGCTATAGTCCCACTAGTGCCAAGACATTTGCAGAGCGCATCTGCCTGCGTTGCACACTCCAACTCATTATAACTAAGCCATTATACTAGCAAACACTCAGTGTACCTAGTGGCATCCTATACGTGGCTATTGGACTTTGCTATAGTCCCACTAGTGCCAAGACATTTGCAGAGCGCATCTGCCTGCGTTGCACACTCCAACTAATTATAACTAAGCCATTATACTAGCAAACACTCAGTGTACCTAGTGGCATCCTATACGTGGCTATTGGACTTTGCTATAGTCCCACTAGTGCCAAGACATTTGCAGAGCGCATCTGCCTGCGTTGCACACTCCAACTCATTATAACTAAGCCATTATACTAGCAAACACTCAGTGTACCTAGTGGCATCCTATACGTGGCTATTGGACTTTGCTATAGTCCCACTAGTGCCAAGACATTTGCAGAGCGCATCTGCCTGCGTTGCACACTCCAACTCATTATAACTAAGCCATTATACTAGCAAACACTCAGTGTACCTAGTGGCATCCTATACGTGGCTATTGGACTTTGCTATAGTCCCACTAGTGCCAAGACATTTGCAGAGCGCATCTGCCTGCGTTGCACACTCCAACTCATTATAACTAAGCCATTATACTAGCAAACACTCAGTGTACCTAGTGGCATCCTATACGTGGCTATTGGACTTTGCTATAGTCCCACTAGTGCCAAGACATTTGCAGAGCGCATCTGCCTGCGTTGCACACTCCAACTCATTATAACTAAGCCATTATACTAGCAAACACTCAGTGTACCTAGTGGCATCCTATACGTGGCTATTGGACTTTGCTATAGTCCCACTAGTGCCAAGACATTTGCAGAGCGCATCTGCCTGCGTTGCACACTCCAACTAATTATAACTAAGCCATTATACTAGCAAACACTCAGTGTACCTAGTGGCATCCTATACGTGGCTATTGGACTTTGCTATAGTCCCACTAGTGCCAAGACATTTGCAGAGCGCATCTGCCTGCGTTGCACACTCCAACTTATTATAACTAAGCCATTATACTAGCAAACACTCAGTGTACCTAGTGGCATCCTATACGTGGCTATTGGACTTTGCTATAGTCCCACTAGTGCCAAGACATTTGCAGAGCGCATCTGCCTGCGTTGCACACTCCAACTCATTATAACTAAGCCATTATACTAGCAAACACTCAGTGTACCTAGTGGCATCCTATACGTGGCTATTGGACTTTGCTATAGTCCCACTAGTGCCAAGACATTTGCAGAGCGCATCTGCCTGCGTTGCACACTCCAACTCATTATAACTAAGTTGCATTGTCAGGGATATTTATTCTTTATTATTCTGCTGTTAATAAAGCTAGACCACCACTGCAATCTTCACCACCTCTCAATTTTTACTACCACATTTTCAGTCCACAATCTTGTCGCAATCAACATGAGTGGCAAAATGACAGATGCTGGTGGAAAGGGGAAGAGGCGTGGTGGAAAAGGCAAACAAGGTTTTGTCTGTGGGGAAGGTGGCAAAGCTCCATTATCATCTGCTGAAGATAGACCATCTACCAGCAAAAGTAAGATGTCTACTACTTACCGTGGACAATCCGATGTGCTCCCTTTTTTACGGACACGAACAACAGGAAGAATGGTAGATGATGGGCAAAAAAGGAAAATGCTTGAATGCATCTCAAGTGGTCCAACAAGTGCCCTCTCAGCCACTTCAAGTACCGCATCCAAAAAACACCAGTCCTCTGAGTTGTCATCCCAATCACACTTGATTTCTCCCAGCTCTGAAGTCTCCATCAGCCCTGCACAGTATGGTGGAACTGAGATGGCTGAGTCTGCAGAGCTGTTCAGTCACACTATAGCCTGGGAATCAGAGGTCTGATCCCAAGCTACAGTGAGTACAGAACAGGAAATGGTCTGCAGTGATGCCCAGAACCTTTGTGACTCTGATTCAGGCCGTGAGGACCAAGTTTCTGAGCATAATGTTGACCCTTTGTCACAAACTGTAACACCTGTGGTTATAGACAATGAGGAACATACTGATGAAGATGAGACGCAGATACCCGATTGGGATGACAACTTAAATATTCGGTCAGGGCAAGAAGAGGCTCGGTCTGAGGGGGAGGGGAGTGCAAACACAACAATTGATGATGAAGTTCTAGATCCCACCTACTGTCAACCCCCAGTCACGCACTCGAGGAGGTCAACAGAGGCGGTGGAGGAGGATGCAACCGATGACGAAGTTACCTTGCGCCTTCCTGGACAGAGTCGGAGCACTGGTAGCACGTCTACAACTGCATCCTCAGCCACCACTCTGCCTATGAGCATTATTCGGGGTGGATCAACAGGTCGCATGGCCTCTAAGCCTTGCCTAGCCTGGTCATTTTTTGACATAGAAAAAGATCGCCCAAATCATGTGATCTGTAAAATTTGTCATGGTTCTCTTAGTATAGGTCAAAACCTCAGCAGTTTGACAACTTCTTCCATGAATCGTCACATGAATAAATATCATAGGTCCCGGTGGGAAGCTCACCGTGATGCAATGCGGCCTAGCGGAGCGAACCATCCACCGCCCGCCCCTTCCAGTGCATCCGCGCGCTCTTCATCTTCTAGGACTGTGGGGACAGCTGTCACACCTGTTTTTCCACGCAAAACTTCCACCACTGTAACCGCAACAGGCAGTTTGCTTGTAAGGTCGTCAGTTGGTTTGGAAGGGGAAACAAGTGAGTGTGTACAGCTCTCTCAGACATCGATAGCACCAACGTTGGATGAAGGCAACATCATGTCTCCGCCTGCACTTTCCTCACAAACCTGCATTTTTCCAGGGACACCCTACTCAACACCGTCTACACACAGCAGCCAGATCTCTGTCCCTCAGATGTGGACAAATAAAAGGCCACTTCCTGCGACCCATGACAAAGCTAAGAGGTTGACTTTATCCCTCTGTAAGCTGTTGGCTACCGAAATGCTGCCTTTCCGCCTAGTGGACACACAGGATTTTAGAGACCTTATGTCTGTCGCTGTGCCCCAGTACCAGATGCCTAGTCGTCACTACTTCTCTAAGAAAGGTGTGCCCGCGCTACACCAGCATGTCGCACACAACATCACCGCTTCCTTGAGAAACTCTGTGTGTGAACGGGTGCATTTCACCACCGATACTTGGACCAGTAAGCATGGACAGGGACGTTACATGTCGCTGACTGGGCACTGGGTAACTATGGTGATAGATGGTGAAGGGTCTGCTGCACAAGTCTTGCCGTCCCCACGACTTGTGTGTCAATCCTCTGTCTGTCCAAGTTCCGCCACAGCTTCTGCATCCTCCACCTCATCTGGGTCCTCCACCTCCGCCCCAAGCCTGCCTGGTCAGGCAACCAGCGTTCTCACTGCGCAGAAGGAATCACGCACGCCTCATTACTATGCTGGCAGCAGAGCGCAACGGCATCAGGCGGTCTTTAGCTTGACATGTCTTGGGAATAAGAGTCACACAGCTGAGGAGTTGTGGTCAGCTCTGCGGTCCGAGTTTAATAAATGGTTGTCTCCACTCAACCTGCAGCCTGGTAAGGCCGTGTGCGACAATGCTGCAAACCTGGGTGCGGCACTTCGCCTGGGCAAGGTGACACACGTACCTTGTATGGCTCACGTGTTGAACCTTGTCGTCCAGCAATTTTTAACACACTATCCCGGCCTAGATGGCCTTCTGAACAGGGCACGAAAACTGTCAGCTCACTTCCGCCGTTCAAGCGCCGCAGCAGAGCGACTTGCATCGCTCCAGAAGTCTTTCGGCCTGCCGGTTCATCGCCTGAAATGCGATGTGGCGACACGCTGGAATTCAACTCTCCACATGTTACAGCGACTGTGGCAGCACCGCAGAGCCCTGGTGCAATACGTCATGACGTATAGCCTGGGACAATGAGATGCAGAGGTGGGGAAGATCACCCTGATGGAGTGGTCTCAGATCAAGGACCTATGCACCCTTCTGCACAGTTTCGACACGGCGACGAATATGTTTAGCGCTGACAATGCCATTATCAGCATGACGATTCCAGTCATTTACATGCTGGAGCACACGCTAAACACTATTCGGAGTCAGGGGGTGGGACAACATGAAGGGGAGGAACTACAGGAGGATTCATATGCGCAAGGGACAACAACATCACCAAGGTCCAGACGTTCATCATCACCAACGCAGCAGGCATGGGACCATTTGGGACAGGGATCGACAAGGGCGCATAGTAGCAGGCGAAATGTTGAGCAAGGTGCAGGAGAACATGAAGAAATGGAGGACGAACTGTCCATGGACATGGAAGACTCAGCGGATGAGGGAGACCTTGGTCAAATTTCAGTTGAAAGAGGTTGGGGGGAGATGTCAGAGGAAGAAAGAACGGGTAGCACCTCTATGCCACAAACACAGCGTGGACTTGGTCCGCATGGCTGCGCAAGACACATGAGTGCCTTTTTGTTGCACTACCTCCAACATGACAGTTGTATTGTCAAAATTAGAAGTGATGATGACTACTGGATTGCCACACTATTAGATTCCCGGTACAAGTCCAAATTTTGTGACATAATTCCAGCCATAGAAAGGGACGCACGTATGCAGGAGTATCAGCAGAAGCTGTTACTCGATCTTAGATCGGCTTTTCCACCAAACAACCGTGCAGGTGCAGGGAGGGAATCTCCCAGTTGTAACTTGACAAACATGGGACGGTCTCGTCATCTTCAACAGTCTACCCGTACCAGTAGGACCGTATCTGGTGCCGGTAACAGCAATTTTATGGAATCTTTTCATAATTTTTTTAGACCCTCTTTTGCAAGGCCACCAGAGACAACAAGTCTGACACATACTCAACGGCTGGAGAGGATGATACAGGAGTATCTCCAAATGAACATCGATGCCATGACTGTGCAACTGGAGCCTTGCTCCTTTTGGGCTTCAAACCTAGAAAAATGGCCAGAGCTCGCAACTTACGCCTTGGAGATTTTGTCGTGTCCAGCTGCCAGCGTTGTCTCTGAACGTGTATTCAGTGCTGCTGGGTGTGTGCTGACAGATAAGCGCACGCGTCTGTCCAGTGACAATGTGGACAGACTGACGTTCATCAAAATGAACAAGTCATGGATCCAGAAAGAATTTACTACCCCTGTGTCATCCTGGGGAGAGTAAATGCTTGTTGATTTGGAATGTGCTTGATGCAAATCAAACCATCCTGTTTGCAACTAGGGCCCAAGTCCTGCCACTGATGGGGTGGGTGTCTGTGTGGCCCAATTTTTGGAAAAAAGGGAGACTCCGCTTGGAGTAACCCTTGCTTGCTGTGTTTTTAAAAGAAGCCAAGATGAACAGAGCTGGGATCAGGAAAGACTTTGCTACCTACCCCGGTGTCATCCTGGGGACGGATAAGAATGGCGTATTTTTGAATGTGCTTGATGCAAATCAAAACATCCTGTTTGCAACTAGGGCCCAAGTGCTGCCACTGATGGGGTGGGTGTCTGTGTGGCCCAATTTTTGGAAAAAAGGGAGACTCCGCTTGGAGTAACCCTTGCTTGCTATGTTTTTAAAAGAAGCCAAGATGAACAGAGCTGGGATCAGGAAAGACTTTGCTACCTACCCCGGTGTCATCCTGGGGACGGATAAGAATGGCGTATTTTTGAATGTGCTTGATGCAAATCAAAACATCCTGTTTGCAACTAGGGCCCAAGTGCTGCCACTGATGGGGTGGGTGTCTGTGTGGCCCAATTTTTGGAAAAAAGGGAGACTCCGCTTGGAGTAACCCTTGCTTGCTGTGTTTTTAAAAGAAGCCAAGATGAACAGAGCTGGGATCAGGAAAGACTTTGCTACCTACCCCGGTGTCATCCTGGGGACGGATAAGAATGGCGTATTTTTGAATGTGCTTGATGCAAATCAAAACATCCTGTTTGCAACTAGGGCCCAAGTGCTGCCACTGATGGGGTGGGTGTCTGTGTGGCCCAATTTTTGGAAAAAAGGGAGACTCCGCTTGGAGTAACCCTTGCTTGCTATGTTTTTAAAAGAAGCCAAGATGAACAGAGCTGGGATCAGGAAAGACTTTGCTACCTACCCCTGTGTCATCCTGGGGACGGATAAGAATGGCGTATTTTTGAATGTGCTTGATGCAAATCAAAACATCCTGTTTGCAACTAGGGCCCAAGTGCTGCCACTGATGGGGTGGGTGTCTGTGTGGCCCAATTTTTGGAAAAAAGGGAGACTCCGCTTGGAGTAACCCTTGCTTGCTGTGTTTTTAAAAGAAGCCAAGATGAACAGAGCTGGGATCAGAAAAGACTTTGCTACCTACCCCGGTGTCATCCTGGGGACGGATAAGAATGGCGTATTTTTGAATGTGCTTGATGCAAATGTAGCTGTGAAGTGTACAACTAGGGCCCAAGTGCTGCCACTGATGGGGTGGGTGTCTGTGTGGCCCAATTTTTGGAAAAAAGGGAGACTCCGCTTGGAGTAACCCTTGCTTGCTGTGTTTTTAAAAGAAGCCAAGATGAACAGAGCTGGGATCAGGAAAGACTTTGCTACCTACCCCTGTGTCATCCTGGGGACGGATAAGAATGGCGTATTTTTGAATGTGCTTGATGCAAATGTAGCTGTGAAGTGTACAACTGGGGCACAACTGCTGCCACTGATGGGGTGGGTGTCTGTGTGGCCCAATTTTTGGAAAAAAGGGAGACTCCGCTTGGAGTAACCCTTGCTTGCTGTGTTTTTAAAAGAAGCCAAGATGAACAGAGCTGGGATCAGGAAAGACTTTGCTACCTACCCCGGTGTCATCCTGGGGACGGATAAGAATGGCGTATTTTTGAATGTGCTTGATGCAAATCAAAACATCCTGTTTGCAACTAGGGCCCAAGTGCTGCCACTGATGGGGTGGGTGTCTGTGTGGCCCAATTTTTGGAAAAAAGGGAGACTCCGCTTGGAGTAACCCTTGCTTGCTGTGTTTTTAAAAGAAGCCAAGATGAACAGAGCTGGGATCAGGAAAGACTTTGCTACCTACCCCGGTGTCATCCTGGGGACGGATAAGAATGGCGTATTTTTGAATGTGCTTGATGCAAATCAAAACATCCTGTTTGCAACTAGGGCCCAAGTGCTGCCACTGATGGGGTGGGTGTCTGTGTGGCCCAATTTTTGGAAAAAAGGGAGACTCCGCTTGGAGTAACCCTTGCTTGCTGTGTTTTTAAAAGAAGCCAAGATGAACAGAGCTGGGATCAGGAAAGACTTTGCTACCTACCCCGGTGTCATCCTGGGGACGGATAAGAATGGCGTATTTTTGAATGTGCTTGATGCAAATCAAAACATCCTGTTTGCAACTAGGGCCCAAGTGCTGCCACTGATGGGGTGGGTGTCTGTGTGGCCCAATTTTTGGAAAAAAGGGAGACTCCGCTTGGAGTAACCCTTGCTTGCTGTGTTTTTAAAAGAAGCCAAGATGAACAGAGCTGGGATCAGGAAAGACTTTGCTACCTACCCCGGTGTCATCCTGGGGACGGATAAGAATGGCGTATTTTTGAATGTGCTTGATGCAAATCAAAACATCCTGTTTGCAACTAGGGCCCAAGTGCTGCCACTGATGGGGTGGGTGTCTGTGTGGCCCAATTTTTGGAAAAAAGGGAGACTCCGCTTGGAGTAACCCTTGCTTGCTGTGTTTTTAAAAGAAGCCAAGATGAACAGAGCTGGGATCAGGAAAGACTTTGCTACCTACCCCTGTGTCATCCTGGGGACGGATAAGAATGGCGTATTTTTGAATGTGCTTGATGCAAATGTAGCTGTGAAGTGTACAACTGGGGCACAACTGCTTCCACTGATGGGGTGGGTGTCTGTGTGGCCCAATTTTTGGAAAAAAGGGAGACTCCGCTTGGAGTAACCCTTGCTTGCTGTGTTTTTAAAAGAAGCCAAGATGAACAGAGCTGGGATCAGGAAAGACTTTGCTACCTACCCCTGTGTCATCCTGGGGACGGATAAGAATGGCGTATTTTTGAATGTGCTTGATGCAAATCAAAACATCCTGTTTGCAACTAGGGCCCAAGTGCTGCCACTGATGGGGTGGGTGTCTGTGTGGCCCAATTTTTGGAAAAAAGGGAGACTCCGCTTGGAGTAACCCTTGCTTGCTGTGTTTTTAAAAGAAGCCAAGATGAACAGAGCTGGGATCAGGAAAGACTTTGCTACCTACCCCGGTGTCATCCTGGGGACGGATAAGAATGGCGTATTTTTGAATGTGCTTGATGCAAATGTAGCTGTGAAGTGTACAACTAGGGCACAAGTGCTGCCACTGATGGGGTGGGTATCTGTGTGGCCCAATTTTTGGAAAAAAGGGAGACTCCGCTTGGAGTAACCCTTGCTTGCTGTGTTTTTAAAAGAAGCCAAGATGAACAGAGCTGGGATCAGGAAAGACTTTGCTACCTACCCCTGTGTCATCCTGGGGACGGATAAGAATGGCGTATTTTTGAATGTGCTTGATGCAAATCAAAACATCCTGTTTGCAACTAGGGCCCAAGTGCTGCCACTGATGGGGTGGGTGTCTGTGTGGCCCAATTTTTGGAAAAAAGGGAGACTCCGCTTGGAGTAACCCTTGCTTGCTGTGTTTTTAAAAGAAGCCAAGATGAACAGAGCTGGGATCAGGAAAGACTTTGCTACCTACCCCCGTGTCATCCTGGGGACGGATAAGAATGGCGTATTTTTGAATGTGCTTGATGCAAATCAAAACATCCTGTTTGCAACTAGGGCCCAAGTGCTGCCACTGATGGGGTGGGTGTCTGTGTGGCCCAATTTTTGGAAAAAAGGGAGACTCCGCTTGGAGTAACCCTTGCTTGCTGTGTTTTTAAAAGAAGCCAAGATGAACAGAGCTGGGATCAGGAAAGACTTTGCTACCTACCCCGGTGTCATCCTGGGGACGGATAAGAATGGCGTATTTTTGAATGTGCTTGATGCAAATGTAGCTGTGAAGTGTACAACTGGGGCACAACTGCTGCCACTGAAGGGGTGGGTGTGTGTGGGGCCCAATTTTTGGAAAAAAAGGGAGACTCCGTTTCGAGTAACCCTTGCTTGCTGTGTTTTTTAAAAGGAGTCAAGATGAACAAGTCATGGTTCAGCAAAGACTTTGCTACCTACCCCGGTGTCATCCTGGGGACGGTTAAGGATGGTGTATTTTTGAATGTGCTTAATGCAAATCTAGCTGTGAAGTGTACAACTGGGGCCCAAGTGCTGCCACTGATGGGGTGGGTGTCTGTGTGGCCCAATTTTTGGAAAAAAGGGAGACTCCGCTTGGAGTAACCCTTGCTTGCTGTGTTTTTAAAAGAAGCCAAGATGAACAGAGCTGGGATCAGGAAAGAATTTGCTACCTACCCCTGTGTCATCCTGGGGACGGATAAGAATGGCGTATTTTTGAATGTGCTTGATGCAAATCAAAACATCCTGTTTGCAACTAGGGCCCAAGTGCTGCCACTGATGGGGTGGGTGTCTGTGTGGCCCAATTTTTGGAAAAAAGGGAGACTCCGCTTGGAGTAACCCTTGCTTGCTGTGTTTTTAAAAGAAGCCAAGATGAACAGAGCTGGGATCAGGAAAGACTTTGCTACCTACCCCGGTGTCATCCTGGGGACGGATAAGAATGGCGTATTTTTGAATGTGCTTGATGCAAATCAAAACATCCTGTTTGCAACTAGGGCCCAAGTGCTGCCACTGATGGGGTGGGTGTTTGTGTGGCCCAATTTTTGGAAAAAAGGGAGACTCCGCTTGGAGTAACCCTTGCTTGCTGTGTTTTTAAAAGAAGCCAAGATGAACAGAGCTGGGATCAGGAAAGACTTTGCTACCTACCCCGGTGTCATCCTGGGGACGGATAAGAATGGCGTATTTTTGAATGTGCTTGATGCAAATCAAAACATCCTGTTTGCAACTAGGGCCCAAGTGCTGCCACTGATGGGGTGGGTGTCTGTGTGGCCCAATTTTTGGAAAAAAGGGAGACTCCGCTTGGAGTAACCCTTGCTTGCTGTGTTTTTAAAAGAAGCCAAGATGAACAGAGCTGGGATCAGGAAAGACTTTGCTACCTACCCCGGTGTCATCCTGGGGACGGATAAGAATGGCGTATTTTTGAATGTGCTTGATGCAAATGTAGCTGTGAAGTGTACAACTGGGGCACAACTGCTGCCACTGAAGGGGTGGGTGTGTGTGGGGCCCAATTTTTGGAAAAAAAGGGAGACTCCGTTTGGAGTAACCCTTGCTTGCTGTGTTTTTTAAAAGGAGTCAAGATGAACAAGTCATGGTTCAGCAAAGACTTTGCTACCTACCCCGGTGTCATCCTGGGGACGGTTAAGGATGGTGTATTTTTGAATGTGCTTAATGCAAATCTAGCTGTGAAGTGTACAACTGGGGCACAAGTGCTGCCACTGAAGGGGTGGGTGTGTGTGGAGACTTGGAGTCACCTTGCGGTGTTTTACATGATTTTAGAAGGGCATGCCATGCCTATATCTGTGTCTCCTCCTCTTTTTCCTTGTCCAGCTGTTTTGTTTTCGCATGAGTATATGTCCTTGTCACTTTCCCATGTGTTGGAGTTGTTTGTCACCTTTTGGACACCTTTGAGGGTGTTTTCTAGGTGTTTTACTGTGTTTGTGATTGCCTGCCATTGTTTCCTATGCAGTTCGAGTTCGGTTCGTCGAACGTTCGACGAGCCGAACTCGAACGGGACCTCCGTTCGGCGAACCAACCTCGAGCCGAACCGGGACCGGTTCGCTCATCTCTAGTCGTCTGTAAGGCGATGAAGACTGGCAAAAAATTCCTAAGTAATGTTACAGGGAGAGAATATGACATCCGTTGGTTTATCAATTGTCGCACAAAAGGTGTCATATATAAGGCCACGTGTCGTTGTGGTCTCGAGTATATAGGAGAAGGGTCGATGAGCACCTTAGAGATTTTAGGCTCAAAAAACGATACCCCGTTGGCATGGCACGTCAATATCAAGCATGGGGGGTCCCGCATTGGGTCACCTTCCAGGGCATTGTTGTAATCCCTCCCCTAAGACGAGGTGGTGATTGGAACAAAAAGATCCTTCAGCGGGAGGCTGAATGGATTTTTAGGTTGAGAACTGTTAGTCCCCGTGGTCTAAATGAGACTCTTTCTTTTGCACCCTTTTTGTGAGTCTAGGGTTAGTGATAGTCAAAAGGGATAGCCGTCGCACGAGCGGGGGAGCCATTCACCATCTTCTCTAGGGTGCCAACCTCCGCGGTTAGGTAGGGGTCAGTTTCCACCTAGTTAGTAATAGTGGTGGAGGTGTAATTAGGGCTTTTTTCCCCTTTTTCCCCTCTGTTCCATTTTCCAATGTTCTAGTTATTGGGGTCTTTTTCTCCAGGGCCAGATTTCTCCGGTAGTTCTTTCCTTCTCCTCCCAGCCCCTTCAGTGGTCAGCCCTCCTGTAATTCTTGTTGATAGGAGTAAGTCCTTTTTCTGCTATCTGTGAATTCCAGTAAGTCTCTGGGCTTTGGAAAAAGGTGTCATATATAAGGCCTTATGCTATATATCTGGTATATTGTGTATGTGACAATGTGCTTGTCACTATGCTTTTTTTTACTGGCTCTAAGCTTTTGGAGCGGTTCTGCAGCGCTGTGTTTATGTGTAATACTGTATTACATAGCGCTGTAACTAGCCTGGCGTAATGGGTTAAAGTCCTCCAGCAATTTGTGCGGGGGCGTGATGGTCTGTATTATCTCACTGTCTCTTCCGTGACAGGGAATCTCTGCGCATGCGCTAGCAACGTCACGTTGTGTGACGTGTGCGCTTCAGCGTGCGTTCCACCATGCGGCCCGGAAATAAAAAAGGGGTGGCACGGATGCGGCGTCACACGCCGGCTGCAGCTGAATAACTATTTAATAATGGCGGGCGCAGCTTAGCGGTGCACAGTGTTGGAAGGCCCGCTGCTGCCGTCTGGTGAGTTTTTTCAGCAATATTCCTAGCGATTAGCTTGGTGATATGATCCTGTGTGATTAGTACCTTATATTGTTTGTTTGTCTGTTTTTTTTAGCATGTCCTGTCCAGTCCTTGTGGATAAGGACTGGTCTCTGATGTAAACTGCCCTGAAGAATACAAATGTAGGAAACGCGTTGGGAGAACAGGGACTTAAGAATTTCTCTGCACATAAGGGGACCATATGCTCAGTCCATATAAGGACCATTGGGACGCCCAGGTTGATACAGTTAGGTCCAGAAATATTTGGACAGTGACACAATTTTCGCGAGTTGGGCTCTGCATGCCACCACATTGGATTTGAAATGAAACCTCTACAACAGAATTCAAGTGCAGATTGTAACGTTTAATTTGAAGGTTTGAACAAAAATATCTGATAGAAATTGTAGGAATTGTACACATTTCTTTACAAACACTCCACATTTTAGGAGGTCAAAAGTAATTGGACAAATAAACCAAACCCAAACAAAATATTTTTATTTTCAATATTTTGTTGCGAATCCTTTGGAGGCAATCACTGCCTTAAGTCTGGAGCCCATGGACATCACCAAACGCTGGGTTTCCTCCTTCTTAATGCTTTGCCAGGCCTTTACAGCCGCAGCCTTCAGGTCTTGCTTGTTTGTGGGTCTTTCCGTCTTAAGTCTGGATTTGAGCAAGTGAAATGCATGTTCAATTGGGTTAAGATCTGGTGATTGACTTGGCCATTGCAGAATGTTCCACTTTTTTGCACTCATGAACTCCTGGGTAGCTTTGGCTGTATGCTTGGGGTCATTGTCCATCTGTACTATGAAGCGCCGTCCGATCAACTTTGCGGCATTTGGTTGAATCTGGGCTGAAAGTATATCCCGGTACACTTCAGAATTCATCCGGCTACTCTTGTCTGCTGTTATGTCATCAATAAACACAAGTGACCCAGTGCCATTGAAAGCTATGCATGCCCATGCCATCACGTTGCCTCCACCATGTTTTACAGAGGATGTGGTGTGCCTTGGATCATGTGCCGTTCCCTTTCTTCTCCAAACTTTTTTCTTCCCATCATTCTGGTACAGGTTGATCTTTGTCTCATCTGTCCATAGAATACTTTTCCAAAACTGAGCTGGCTTCATGAGGTGTTTTTCAGCAAATTTAACTCTGGCCTGTCTATATTTGGAATTGATGAATGGTTTGCATCTAGATGTGAACCCTTTGTATTTACTTTCATGGAGTCTTCTCTTTACTGTTGACTTAGAGACAAATACACCTACTTCACTGAGAGTGTTCTGGACTTCAGTTGATGTTGTGAATGGGTTCTTCTTCACCAAAGAAAGTATGCGGCGATCATCCACCACTGTTGTCATCTGTGGACGCCCAGGCCTTTTTGAGTTCCCAAGCTCACCAGTCAATTCCTTTTTTCTCAGAATGTACCCGACTGTTGATTTTGCTACTCCAAGCATGTCTGATATCTCTCTGATGGATATTTTCTTTTTTTTCAGCCTCAGGATGTTCTGCTTCACCTCAATTGAGAGTATCTTAGACCGCATGTTGTCTGGTCACAGCAACAGCTTCCAAATGCAAAACCACACACCTGTAATCAACCCCAGACCTTTTAACTACTTCATTGATTACAGGTTAATGAGGGAGACGCCTTCAGAGTTAATTTCAGCCCTTAGAGTCCCTTGTCCAATTACTTTTGGTCCCTTTAAAAAGAGGAGGCTATGCATTACAGAGCTATGATTCCTAAACCCTTTCTCCGATTTGGATGTGAAAACTCTCATATTGCAGCTGGGAGTGTGCACTTTCAGCCCATATTATATATATATAATTGTATTTCTGAACATGTTTTTGTAAACAGCTAAAATAACAAAACGTGTGTCACTGTCCAAATATTTCTGGACCTAACTGTATATGAATCCTTTTAAGTGAAGGTGGATGGATCACATGATGATGGGTGAGACTATTCCAATTTGTTTCTTTCTATTGAGACAGGGATTCCTGGACCTTGTGGTACTTTTTGTCCAAATCCTGTCAGTGGCTGTCCTTGTCTGTGCAGATTGCACTGGTCAACACACTATTTATACATGTTATCTCTCAGGAAGTCCTTTTCTGGCCATTTGAACCCCTGATACATGCTAAATGGGGATGTGTGGTGTACAGCATTTTTTTTAGCTTCCTTTGAAGGAATATTTATTAAAGGTTAAGTTTTATATTTTCTTGTACCCCGGTTTGCTTCCTTTGATATTTTTACTCTACTTTCAGTAAAGTATATTTTTTAATTACAATCATATTTTGGTCACTTTGATGTATCTGCCAGACTAAAGCGGGCTTTACACGCTGCGATATCGCAAGCGATGTCGCGAGCGATAGCACCCGCCCATGACGGTGGCCCATCACGGGGTGATCGCTGCCGTAATGAACAATATCGTTATGGCAGCGTCACATGCAATTACCTATTCACAGACGTCGCTGTGGCTGTCAAACAATCTCTCCTTTAAGGGGGAGGTTCGTTCCGCGTCATAGCAGCGTCACTAAGCGGCCACCCAATAGAAATGGAGGGGTGGATATGAGTGGCCGGAACATCCCGCTCACCACCTTCATTCCTCATTGCCGGCGGCCGCAGGACGATGTTGTTCCTCGTTCCTGCGGTGTCACACATAGCGATGTGTGCTGCCGCAGGAACGACAAGCAACCTGCATTCCAAACGAGGAACGATTTTTTAAAAATGAACAACGTGTACACGACGAACGATTTGACACCTTTTTGTGATCGTTACTGATCACAAAAAGGTTTCACACACAACGACATCGCTAACGATGCCGGATGTGCGTCACCAACACCGTGACCCCGACGATATCTCATTAGCAATATCGTTGTGTGTAAATGGGCCTTACCTGTTATCTGGTTTGTGGTTGTTAAATAAAAATGGAGTACAATTTAATACCTTTGTAATTGACATTGTCACCAAATACAGTAAATATATAACACATCATAAATAATAGATCTTTTTTTTTATACTAATATTTTTATTAATCATCAGAATAAATAGTACAAATAGGTTATATAATGTAAGAACCACAAGTGATAAAAGAGTCTGGAAAATCGTTTTAAGAAATTAAAAATGTATTTTTTATTACATGACCCTCTTCCCATTGGAAAAAATAAAGTTGGATCCAAAATGGCTCACTTCAAAATGGCCGCCATGGTCACTACCCATCTTGAAAAGTTTCCCTCCTCCCATATACTAATGAGCAACAAACAAGAAGTTGATATCATCAACCATTCCCATTTTATTTCAGTGCATACATATAAATGGCCCACCCTGTATATATATTTTTAGTATTTTAATATTTTATACAAAAAAAAATACAGTTTCAATTTCTTAAAACTATTTTCCAGACTATTTTATTCCTTGTGGTTTCATATCTCTTAACTAGTCTCTAGCCACAACACACCTAAACCATCACCCCCTTCCCCTCACTTCCCCCTTCCCCTTCCCCTCACTTGGTAGTGTGGTAGTCTTACCTTACCTTTAGCTAGTGTTTATCACTTCTAGACAGGTTATCTGCGGATCCTGTCCACTACCTGCAGCTTCTTAGTAGCTACCCTACCCTTTGTTTATTGGATTTTAGGACCCGGTACTAGGCCAACATCTTTTTGCCGTATATAAACTTTTTACAGCTAATTTTTTCTCAGTCCAATAGCGTCCAACCTGGTTTTTAACCCCTCTGAAATAGGTAGTGTTTATTTAATTTTACCAACAAGGCTTTTTGTTCACCCACCCTCTTCAACACCTGCCCTCAGCCCATCAGTATCCAACTCTGAGGATAAGGCCAGGGCCATATGGGGCACTAGTGCAATCCTCGCATGACACTCGGCTCACGCTGGTAGCACAGCGGGAGCCGAGTGTCATGCGAGTGTCACTGCGACTGAGGTCCAATCGTACCTTAGCTGCGGGGGGCGGGCCGACACTCAGGAGGGGAGGGCCAGCGCTGAGGAGGAGCAGGCCAGCGCTGCGGATGAGAGGGAGGGATTTATTTCCTTCTCTCCTCTGTAGCCGGCTATTGCTATTATCACCCTGCACTCACGGTAAACTGGTGTACCGCGAGTGCAGCGTGATTTTTCTCTTGCCCCATAAACTTGAATGGGTGCAAGAGAAAAAAGGATCGCATTACAGTGGCAGCATGCTGCGATTGTTTTCTCGGTCTGATTAAGGCTGAGAAAATAATCGCTCATGGGTGCTGACATGGGCTAATATTGGTCCGAGTTGAATGCAATATTTTATCGCTTTCCATTCGCACCGATTTTTATGCCGCGTGTTTTAGGCCTTACCCCTTCTTCTGTAAGCACCAGTGCCCATTCAGTTTTACCAGGTTATGTAAAGTAATATGTTCCAGGTTTTTTTTTAACTACCCCATGCCTCTTGCACGGAGAAGGAAAATATAAATAAATAAATAATAAACATAAAAAAGTTTAAAAAAGCATTAAAAAGCAATTGCCTTTTTTGTTGCTTTATGAATACTACCTTTTCATCCAGCTATAACAGCCAGAAATTCCCTTTATTAATTACTGTAATTTCTGTACATTTCCCAAATTTAAATAATTTCTTTTAAAGGGTAAACGTCCACCAAAATGGGTTTTCCAGTATGCTCTCATTGCTACTGTCTTAGACATCTATTAGAAATGATGAGTCAGCCTATTAGTAGTTCTTATACTAAATTTGATCTCAGTTTAATTTTGTTCAATGGTTCCCAATACACAAACCTTGACACTGAACAGGATATATACTTTCTCAACGCCATTTATTACCTCTATTATCGCCATCTAATATGTATATTTTGCTACAATCTCAAATTTCATGGATCAAGTCTGTACCTTCATTTTAGCTCTTGGACAACGTTCTTTTCAATATTTTTTCTAATAGTTTTGCTGTATATTAAAGCCTGTATATTAGCATAAATTGAATAAACAATATGATTTAAGTGATGTACCAAACATAACTCTGTAAACGTTTAATCATAGTTTTTTTTTGCAAATTGCTCCATATTCTATTTCCTATTTAATTTTTTATTAGATTTGTGATTATATTTGCTTTTTCATAATTATTAATGTACCTAAAGGGAATCTGTCAGATGGTCTTTGCTATGTAATCTATAGACAGCAAGCTGCAGGGGTTTACATAGAGATTTCAAGGATCTGGTTTTTGTTTTTTTTTTTATCAAACTTTGTGCTGCTGTTTACTTATAATGTTTATTTTAAATTCAGGAGATTATCATTACTGGACAAGGTCAGCTAGAGGTTAGTTAGTCGAGAACATCCTCTATTGTGATTAGCACATCACTGTCTATAGATATTGTATATAGAGAGCCTAATGTAGGTGAGGGCAGCTTTCTGAGCTCTGCTACATGCTAAATCTAAAAATTCTGATTGCGTCAGAAACACTGCACCCAGTATACTAAATGAGACATAATTGGATGTAAGGCCTCTGCCTACATTATGCTACTCTTAGAGGAGGTAGCAAAAACCTTGTGACAGATTTTCTTTAATAACTCACAAACCCCATAAACTGCCAAACAAATCCTTAAATACTACCATCTTAATTTTACAATAAATAAAACAAGCATATATTTTATTGTAACTAAAACGTTGATTTCTTCCAAGTGCATCTCAATAAATTAGTATGTCCTCAAAAAGTTAATTAATTTCAGTAATTCAATACAAAAAGGGAAATACATATATTATATAGAGTCATTACACACAGAGGGATCTATTTCAAGTGTTTATTTCTGTTAATGTTGATGATTATGGCTTACAGCCAATGAAAACCCAAAAGTCATCATCTCAGAAAATTAGAATATTATATAAGACCAACCTAAAAAAAAATATTTTTAACTTAGAAATGTTGGCCTAATGAAAAGTTTGTACAGTAAATGCCCTCAATACTTGGTCATGGTTCCTGTAGCATGAATTACTGCATCAATGCAGCATGGCATGGAGGCGATCAGCCTGTGGCACTGCTGAGGTGTTATGGAAGCCCAGGTTGCTTTGATAGCAGCCTTCAGCTTGTCTGTATTGTTGGGTCTGGTGTCTCTCATCTTCTTCTTGACAATACCCCATAGATTCTCCATGGGGTTTAGGTTAGGCGAGTTTGCTGGCGAATCAAGCACAGTGATACTGTGGTTATTAAACCAGGTATTGGTACATTTGAGAGTGTGGACAGGTGCCAAGACCTGCTGGAAAATGAAATTTCCATCTCCAGAAAGCTTGTCGGCAGAGGGAAGCATGAAGGGCTCTAAAATTTCCTGGTACATGGCTGCGCTGACTTTGGTCTTGATAAAACACAGTGGACCTACACCAGCAGATGACTTGGCTCCCCAAACCATCACTGATTGTGGAAACTGTGTTTGACAGTTAAGCAGCGATCATAACAGCGACTTACAAGGTCGCTGCTACGTCACCATTTTGGTGACGTAACAGCGTCGTCGTTGTCGCTGTCGTTTAGTGTGACCCCAGCTTAAGGGACCATTTTAAATGCTTGGAAGCCTTTGCAGGTGTTATGTATTAATTATTCTAATTTTCTGAGATAAAGAATTTGCATTTTCATTAGCTATAAGCCATAATCACCAACATTACCAGAAGTAAACACTTGAAATAGATTACTCTGTGTGTAATGACTCTATATAATATATGTGTTTCCCTTTTTGTATTAAATTACTGAAATAAATTAACTTTTTGATGATATTCTAATTTATTGAGATGCACTTGGACATGATAAAAACTAGTGATGAGCAAATTGGCTTGGAATGTTTGTTTTGCAGTGGATCAATTCAATTCAATGGATCAAACATCCTCCAATTCACCTGAAAAGATAAGTATAACACTCTGAGGTTTCCTAGCCCTGCACCTAACTCCTTTAAGCCCTTTAACACAGACAGCAGTAATAAAAGTGACCAACAAACATGACTATGGATAATTGAACGGTAACCAATAGTAACCAGTGGAAACTACTAGCCTGTTTAATAAAACATTGAACTTTTACATTGTTATTCTTTAACAAAAATGATGCCTTTCTAGGAGCAGATCTTTCATGTACTAGGTTTCAAACACATGGGAAATATATGGAAGAAGCATTTGCTGTGATCCAAAAATTATCTATTTTGGGGTGTAACAACAGGTTTGGTGTTTGTAAATTAAAGAAACAATAGCTTGACTTCTTTTCATAATCAAAACAATTGTCATTCTTAGGGAATAATAATTAGCTTGGGATTTGTTGCTAAAGTGACTAGTAGTGATGAGCAAGCTTTGCTCGGCACTGCTCGTTACTGGCTACATTATGAGTTGCCATACTTGAAACAGTTTTATGTCAGAATTCTGCCAGATTTAAAAAATTATAAATCGAGTAATATGGGCCATGAAAGAACAATGGGAAGCTGAAATTTTAGTTGTGACAATAGTTTTTTTTTTACAGTAGTAAAAAGTTTATTTGTTTCCCTGCATGCAGCAATAGAACATTGTAGATGGCATGGTCATTCTGTCAAGGAGAAATTCCATAGTTTCAGAAAAGATATCTCCTTCTCAACAGCGAATGTCTGCTGAAATCTCAAATTTGAAAGCTCTGAGTGCCGGCGGAGAAATCCAGATCACACAGATTATCTTGTATGAATTCCTTCTCAGTGAAGGTGCACATGTGAAATGCTTTATTTTTACAAGCCTTTTTCATAGAACAGTAATGGATTAATTTTTTAGTAAAATTTCTAAGTATGCCATTGGCTATATTAAAGCATATGTAAAAAAATCTGTGACGTTTATGCATTTTTTGGGACTTCCCCTCCAGCCCCTTTTGTGTCTCCAACTCCATATCTTGCAGAGTTTTTGGCACATAGAACCTCAGGCGATAAATTTGGACATGTGCAGATAGCCAGTCTTTATCAACATCTGCATTCCGTTCCTTTGTATCAGTCTTCAGCAGCTCACCTCGGTATACACATAATTGCTTTCCTGATACCAGCAATGATCAGAATACAGACTTGTCCTTCTTACTCATATAAAAAAGAAAGTTTGGTTATAGAAAAGCATATAGAAAAAAAAAATATAAATATATATATATATATATATATATATATATATATATATATTCTCACAGTAAAAAACATATAGTATAATATTTTGCATTCTCACAATTTTAACTTTTACCGAAACTATTGCGGAAAGAATGGATAACAACACTGTCAAACTTTTGGGTAGCAGTAAAATTTTGTTTGTCAAAGAAAATGTCTTGACAGTGTGTACCGCATAAAAAACAATAGCTTTTTTTAGCTGGCCCATGACACGTTCCAAATACTTTTCTTTTTGGCGACAGTAAAATCTTTTTACAGATTTTCTCTGTGTAGTCTACAATTACATGCTCACAGTGGGATAAAACGTTCATGTTCCTTATCATTTTTAATTTTTAATATAATTCAATCCTTCTCAAAAAGGAGTGAACAAAAGATGATCGATAGGTGAAGAAAATAAACAACAGAAAAACAGCAACAAGCTGCAAGCATCATTAGTTGAGTGCATTTATGTACTGCAAGTTTGGATAATAAAACAAGTGTACAATTGTGTGTGACACATACAGATTCAAATTTCTGTATTTTTCGGCTTCTCTTTTGTATTTTTAAATACTATCCCCCTCCCTTAAAAGAAAAGACCAAATGCAAGTAAACAAAAAGCAAATAAGAGCAGCAAAGTTCACAGGCAGAAGTATTGGTACAGCATGTATAGCAAGATAGAATAAAACAATACTGTATGTGACATGCACACTTTGTGAGGCCGTCACAGAGTTAAAAGTGTTGGCCTCTACTAGGACAATCACTACTGGCTTCTCTCTCCCTTCTGATAAAATAAGTTAATCAACAGGAAGTGGAGCTTTGGCTGCCACTCACTTCCTCTTGATTCATCAGTTGGTCCTAAGACAGGAAGTGAGAAGACAGCAGTGATCTGTGATTGGTTTTGGGGCTCGCATGACATCACAATGTCATGTGAACCCGAAACAGTGCCAAAATGAGAGGTGAGTACAGAGTCTTTTATTTTAATTGAGTGATACAAGTGGAATTAAAAGGGGTTGTCCTAGTAGTGGACAACCCCTTTACATTTTTTTTTTCTTAGCAGTGTTGGTGGTTTGCTTCTTCATAAGTGCAAAAATTAAAAATGTGTGCTTGAATTACAATATCACTATGGCAAATCAAGCAAGCAACAGTAGTTGCCAGTAATGTGTCCCTGTCATACCCCTTCTTTACAGACACAGTGACCACCTCTCACTGTATTATTCAATTTTTCTTGCGCACTAATCTTTCAATCTACTGTACAGTCACACATCATCTACACAGTTTCTTTAGTATTTTATAACTATCTTTCCCATCTTTCAAATCAAAAGGAAGTCAAAGTCAGCTCACCCATCCATGGAACCGTGCAGCGGATTCAGTCAGCGCAGAGTGGAAAGACAATCGAAAAAGGGAAGAAATCCTGTTGAGGATAAGAATTAAGTAACCGGAAATACTTAATTCAGCCATTTCATAGACTCAGGTATGTAGTTTAGTAGATGTAAACTAACACATATATTTATGCATGTCTTTGTTCCTTAACACAGTATATATCAGTATATGTAATTTGAAGATGGCTGCCATATCCTGTCTATACGCAAAGAAGCTGATGAACAAAGAAATTCCAAAGTCTGGACTGTCCAATCAAAAAGAGACTATGCTAATTTCTATATGTCCTGAGTCCATCCTGCGATACTTGATTGGACTGTATTTTGTCAACACCCTTCACTTCTGGAGAGCTGTGAAAAGTTTTAAACAATAAAGACTAGTTGCCTCAGTGCCAGTCATGGAGATAGATATAACTGACTCGTTGTACGTTATTTAGTCTCGTGTGCACTCATGACATTATAATTTGAAACAGCAGTCAGATCCAAAGAGTGACCGGTTGAGTTACATCCTTAACAGTGGAGGCACTGCTGAGATTACCATAAGAAAGATTAGCTGAATTTCTCTCTCGGATCCAGGAGACCATTTCCCAGTACCAGGGACCCCGACAATGAGATTTGATCACTCTTAAAATCACAGGTAAGTTTCATATACAATGTATATGACGCTTGGCCTGTGACTCGGTGGTCTTCGGCAAAAGGTTTACCTCTGATCAGGGAGGGATATTGACGTTGCTGACCCCAATGTGGGCCTATCTTTTGCCGGTAGTCTAGAACAAAGAAAAGAACCTAGGCCCATAGGTTCTGCTTCCATAGGGTTAACGTATCTGACTGGCTGTCTGTATTATTGAGTTGTAAGTGAGGCAGAAATCGGGGGCTTTCTGAGTAGCAGGAGCCCAAGCACGTCCCTGCATTCCTTCACTGAGAAAAAAGAAAGCAAGGGGGGGTAAGTGTGTGTTAGCAATTGCCCACACGGCTGCAGAACGGAGGTCGAATTACGCAGCTTTTAACTGTAGAGGGAGAGAGGAGGGGTCATATACCCATATCTGCTTGAAGTGAGGAGAAAGGGGGGTTTAGCTACCCACTGCCTTCGCATTGAGGAAGCAGGAAGGAGGGGTCAATTACCTATTACTGCAGTCCGTATATAGAGAGAAATTAAGGTTTATGTGTTCTCACTATTTGCAATTGTTTGTTTTTGAACAGAAGTGTTAGAACTAGTGATTCCCCTGTGTTGCAGATGACACATTCACTGCTTATTAGATATTAAATATTAAATATTGGATATTAAATAAGCGAGGAGGGAAGGGTTCAGGTAACTTAAAGTGGAATTAGCGTATTCCCCTGCGCTTTAGATGTGCGTCACTGTTTGTGTTGGACACGCAAACGAGGTGGGAAAGGATTTCACTTTAGGTAATTTAAAAGTGTCGGAATTAGCGTATTCCCCTGCATATTAGACGCGCACCACTGTTATGAGGGGGTAGGTCTTCATAACGAGGCGGGAAAGAATTCCAGTTGGAACCGGCCGGTCCAATTAGAGCACTTTGTATAGTCTCTGTTCAAAAAGAAATGTGTTTTTTTTTTTTTAGTAGGAGCTGAGAATTGCAAGAGGTTGTATAAATTGGTGGGTTATGATGGGTAGTGCAAAGAATCTATGATGAGATTGTGAAGTTATCACTCCTTAGTTCAGTTCAAGGATTCTCCTAATAAAATCCTTCTCCAAAGAAAAGATAGGGAAGCACGAGCAGCACACCCCCTCCCTTCCCGAGCTGGAATGCACACTGCCCGCATATCTGTGAAGGGAGGCTCACAGCTCTGGAGAAAAGAAAAAGAAAAAAAACTGACCAAGTGTTAAATGTACATACAGTTAGGTCCAGAAATATTTGGACAGTGACACAATTTTCGCGAGTTGGGCTCTGCATGCCACCACATTGGATTTGAAATGAAACCTCTACAACAGAATTCAAGTGCAGATTGTAACGTTTAATTTGAAGGTTTGAACAAAAATATCTGATAGAAATTGTAGGAATTGTACACATTTCTTTACAAACACTCCACATTTTAGGAGGTCAAAAGTAATTGGACAAATAAACCAAACCCAAACAAAATATTTTTATTTTCAATATTTTGTTGCGAATCCTTTGAAGGCAATCACTGCCTTAAGTCTGGAACCCATGGACATTACCAAACGCTGGGTTTCCTCCTTCTTAATGCTTTGCCAGGCCTTTACAGCCGCAGCCTTCAGGTCTTGCTTGTTTGTGGGTCTTTCCGTCTTAAGTCTGGATTTGAGCAAGTGAAATGCATGCTCAATTGGGTTAAGATCTGGTGATTGACTTGGCCATTGCAGAATGTTCCACTTTTTTGCACTCATGAACTCCTGGGTAGCTTTGGCTGTATGCTTGGGGTCATTGTCCATCTGTACTATGAAGCGCCGTCCGATCAACTTTGCGGCATTTGGCTGAATCTGGGCTGAAAGTATATCCCGGTACACTTCAGAATTCATCCGGCTACTCTTGTCTGCTGTTATGTCATCAATAAACACAAGTGACCTAGTGCCATTGAAAGCCATGCATGCCCATGCCATCACGTTGCCTCCACCATGTTTTACAGAGGATGTGGTGTGCCATGGATCATGTGCCGTTCCCTTTCTTCTCCAAACTTTTTTCTTCCCATTATTCTGGTACAGGTTGATCTTGGTCTCATCTGTCCATAGAATACTTTTCCAGAACTGAGCTGGCTTCATGAGGTGTTTTTCAGCAAATTTAACTCTGGCCTGTCTATTTTTGGAATTGATGAATGGTTTGCATCTAGATGTGAACCCTTTGTATTTACTTTCATGGAGTCTTCTCTTTACTGTTGACTTAGAGACAGATACACCTACTTCACTGAGAGTGTTCTGGACTTCAGTTGATGTTGTGAACGGGTTCTTCTTCACCAAAGAAAGTATGCGGCGATCATCCACCACTGTTGTCATCAGTGGACGCCCAGGCCTTTTTGAGTTCCCAAGCTCACCCGTCAATTTCTTTTTTCTCAGAATGTACCCGACTGTTGATTTTGCTACTCCAAGCATGTCTGATATCTCTCTGATGGATTTTTTCTTTTTTTTCAGCCTCAGGATGTTCTGCTTCACCTTAATTGAGAGTTCCTTAGACCGCATGTTGTCTGGTCACAGCAACAGCTTCCAAATGCAAAACCACACACCTGTAATCAACCCCAGACCTTTTAGCTACTTCATTGATTACAGGTTAACGAGGGAGACGCCTTCAGAGTTAATTGCAGCCCTTAGAGTCCCTTGTCCAATTACTTTTGGTCCCTTGAAAAAGAGGAGGCTTTGCATTACAGAGCTATGATTCCTAAACCCTTTCTCCGATTTGGATGTGAAAACTCTCATATTGCAGCTGGGAGTGTTCACTTTCAGCCCATATTATATATATAATTGTATTTCTGAACATGTTTTTGTAAACAGCTAAAATAACAAAACTTGTGTCACTGTCCAAATATTTCTGGACCTAACTGTATACTTGTGCTAGGTCTTTTATCTTAAGAGCACATTTTGATAATTAGGAGATTTGTTGTGGGATTCTTTTAGCCTAGTGAGAGTATTGAGAGTTTACAAGTACATAATTTGTTATTTTGAATCCCTCATAAGCCACGCCCCTCGCAATGGCTCTTTGTCCAAAGCTCTCCACCCATCCCCGGTGGGAGGTGTTCTCTAGTATATATGACTAACACATTTGAATAAGTATGAAACATTATATTTGTTTACTCACTATCCCATAAATGCAAGTCAAAGATAAATAAGTGAAACTTTTACAGAATTGATAAATAGGAGGAGGTAATTGTCCACATACAATAATTGGTATTCTAGAAGTCCAGTAACATTGTATCATAAAATGGAATAGAGGTAGGTAAATACATATCTTTGTACAATATTAGCTAATCTACAAAATCTTGGGAGACTTACCCTACTGATGTCAGGAGGTATTATATCTATTTGTAAGAGCATTGAGCAGTGTGTCCGAGGAGCGAGAAGTTTGTCCAGAGTTTAAAACAAAAGATGAGGGGTTTTTTCCTTCTTTCTCTGTCTACTACTTAGAGATAAGAATGGAATGTGTTTTTTTTCCCCAATAGTGACGTAAGTTCGGTTTAACCCTTAGAGTTCAGGCTTTCAAATTTTTTAGTTTCCTGAATGATTCAATTAATTTTGTAGGGAACATTAGATTTCATGAGATGTGCGATTTAATTTCTGTGTTGTTTTGTTTTTTAGTGGCAATTTATTTGAATAATATATTTTTATTTTGTGACCCTATCCCCTTTTCTGTTTGTACGATTTTTTCCTAAACAAATTTATATTTTTTGCAGGTTAGCCACCCAGTCACGGTTGTCACCTAATTATGTCTCAGTTATTTTTCCTACCAAAGGTTTTCTTTCCTTGTGGATACAGTATATATGGATACAGTGTTGTTTATCATAAGGTTTTAAAATTCCCCAGCAATGTATGTTTTTGTAAGATATACGTTATTTTCAGTACTTGTCCAATTTTAGTTTCTGGTATGTAGCTAATTTATTACCTGCTGTCTTATTTTTTCTTTTAGGGAATACCAGCATAAAAACTCTGAATTTTGTTACATTGGTAAATAAACAACTAAACAAGGGGGGGCGAAGTTATATATTATATTCTCCAATAGTAGAGGGCGCAGCAGGCATATTAGATACGTTTTGAAGCTGGCTTTTCCCTTGCAATAGTTATGTTTACTAGATTACTATGAGGCATATCTGTTAATTGAAATAGGAAAGTCTTGTCATATGTTTAGTTGTTTATTTATTTAGTATTCTCAGTCATGTGAAGTATAGATGACCACTAACTGTATCATGGTCAGAGTTAATGTTATAAGAATGATCTAATGTATATTTTTTAGTTTTTTGTTTTTTTAGATGGAACAAGATGCCGGTCGATTCTACACTGGATATGCTGCGGCTTGCACAACATGAGGTAGTCTAAATTCAAACCACTCCCTCCCCTCCTATCGGTACAGGAGGCAGTGATGCATTAATGCCCTCTCTAGATGGGTGGAGCAGGAGTGGGTAAGAGTCTTTAGATGCGTATGTAGGTTATAGATTTTTTCCTGTTGTCAAATGAACTAGGTATGCTGAAGATAAAGTCTAGATCTGAGCTGATGGAATCAGATGGAGATCCCCGCACAGGTGCAGCTGACCAAGAAGCAGTGAACGGGCATAGAGTTGAGAGTCTTTCACCAATATGGACCATACCTCAGGTGGCACTTGTCACATCAGTGATTTTTGTCACTCCTTGTGTTCTTAAATACCTACAGGAACAAGCAAATCAACAAGGAATGGAGTGTGACATGCTGGGAGCCAACTGACTGATTTTGGTCTGTGGATAAAGGGTGGTAAGCTTTCTCTGCCATGAGAGCTCTTCTTAATGATGGCCCAGGTAACCTATGGACTAAAATCTGTGAAAGACAGTTATCAGTGTGTGCTTTGGTGACACCAAGGTTCAGTACCCAGGTGGGCAGTTTCACCCAGTCTTGTAAGACATGTGCCTAAAATGAAGTGGGAAAAAAAAACTGTAAAGAGTCCGCAGTAACACCCAGCACCTACTCTACCCATTTTTAGAGACTGCAAACTGATTATGATGTATATTATGAGCACGTTATATGCAAGTCTGTGTTTGTTGTGTAAATTTATCTCCAGGTTTGGTCAGAGGCATTCCAGTGCAGAAAACTACATTATTGCTGAGAAGCACATGAAGGTGGTATGTAAAAAAAATGGGTTTACAAAAAAGTGTATATTTTTTATAGGAAAGTGGAAACTGGCAAATTGTGTACAAAATGTATGTTTTGTTGTCTTTTCGTAATAAACATGTCTTTATGTAAGATTTTTTTTGGTTTAGCACAGGCATGTACAATTTTTATATAATTGACTAAATAGTGTGATAATCAGGTGTATTTTCCAATTCCAGATCTTAAATCAGAGCTAATAGTATATGGTTTGCGGTCAGGAGACTGATTGAATCTAAAGGACAAGTGAGGAAGAGCCATGAGTCAACACTAGATGAGCCGATCCAACCGCAGAAAAATCTATGGATCCACGCCTCGCATTGCAAAAGGGTCGACCAACCAGAGAAACACTGAGCGTTCTGCTCATATTTATCCTTTCAAAAAACCTGTACAGTCTCAGAGCATCATTGCCAGAACAGTTAGAAGAGAGGACTTAGGGAACCTTGAGACATGGGAAAGTCAAACTACAAAGGGTGAGGACTCGCTTAGGAGTCCTTGGTCTCAAATCGGTGAAGAAAACCACTTTCTCTTTCCGCCCATGCCTCGACGTTGAGTTAGGCAGTGTTACGAGGGGGACCCGGGGAAGCGTGCCAAGATGGGAAATGGACAGCTTCCGCCGGTCAAGGTCCACTGTGCGGTGTAAGGGACCGCTGCTATGGTCAGGAAAGAGTGAGCGGGTTGCTACTAGTGATCGTCTGGAACGTCACAGACGATCTATGTACACCGGTCCGCCCTAACCCGTGAGGGTTGTTTGGCTCGGGGCTTCTCGTACGGTGTACCTGTTGCACGGGGACGCACAGAGGTGCCTACGCACGTGTGCCAGCGGGAGTCACAGGATATGGCACGAGGGTAGCACAGAGGTGCCCACGCACGTGTGCTTTCAATAACCAGGTGAGTCCGGTGGAGACTCGAGGAGCTCACCTACGACAGGAACACGGCCTGTTGAAGGAGATACTGCCGGAGCAGCAAGGCAGGGGCAAGACCTGCAAACCAGGTGCTGCCTGAGCAGCAAGGGCAAAGCCCACGAAAGACAATGACGTCTGTACAGTGGCGTGGCAGCACGCTGCCAGACATCCAAACATAGAAGGACGGTCGCGCACCGCCATGATGGCAGGGGGAGCTTTTAAGGAGGTGTAGCTCCACCCAAGGGCGGGCGCGAGACGGGTGTGACTCAATCAGGGTTCGTGACGTCCTGGCCCAGCCAGTCAGGATTCAGCACATCACCAGCCTCGTCATGGGGCCGTGTGATATCAGTGAGCGAATCAGAAGACGTCACGTGGAGCACATGCTCATCCTCCTGCCTCTGGGTCATAAAGGCGGGATCCCCGGTTTCACAATGTGCAGAGACATGGGAAGTCTTGCTGCTTCCCTGAGCATCTATTCTTTGCACACTGCGCAACTTCCCAGAGCCTCCATGATGCTGAGCAGAAGAGCTCGTGGCAGGCAAGGGATGGGAGACCGCTCCATTCCCTGCAAGGGGAGAACCACTAGGTGTCACCCTTCTGCTGTGTCTCTGAGAAGGCAACTCCTGCAGTCTCCCAGACCTTTGGTGCTGCTGAGCAGTAGGGCTCGTGGCCGACAAGGAATGGGGGACCACCTCATTCCTTGCAACAAGAGAGCCACGACGTGTAACATTACCCCCCCCGTCTAGGGCCCCCCCCTCGCCTGCGCCTGAAGGCCGCCACCAAACCTGGGGCGCGGACATGCTCCTCCAATTCCCAGGACCTATGCTCCGGGCCACGATCGACCCACTCCACGAGGAAGTACCTCTTGCCCTGTACAATTTTTGTTCTTACTAGCTTCGCTACTTCAGGGTCGTCGGATGAGAAGCCAACCTGAAACAGCAGAGACCCCGAGGTTTTAGGTCGTACGGGTTTCAGGAGAGATACATGAAAACTATTAGAAATAGCCCAGCGCGGAGGGAGCTGGAGTCGATATGTTACCGGGGTTACCTGCTCTATTACTGTAAACGGGCCAAGGTACCTAGGAGCAAACTCGGCTGTCTGTACCGGAAGGATAATATATTTAGAAGACAGCCACACTAGGTCACCAGGTGCGAAAGATGGCACAGGATATGGAAGACCCACAGGCCTCCGCCTGAACGGTATATTATACGCACACGACGTACGGACTCCCATATTCTTCTGTACATCCTGAGCTACCGCCGGCCCCCAATAATGCCTGACCGCAGGGTCTCTGGTCCTGTCGACCCTGAAGTGACCCCTGCTTTTGGAAGCACGATCCCATGACAGCACATCATTCCGTGGGTCAGGGGGAATGAAGGTCTTACCAGGTGGCACCTGGTCTAGGGAAACTGAAGTGACCCTCCCCACGCTGACCGGAGATGGAACAAGACACTGTGTTTCTTCCGATGGTTTCGAACATCGGGTGTCTACATGTCCCCTCTGCCCACAGGTAAAGCAATCGACCGACGGCCGAGAACCTGTGGTAGAGGAGACCACTGTGGAGATTTCCATGGGCTCCACAGAATCGTCAATAGAGCTGGCTGGGAGACCGGTCTGGTGGGGAAAGGAAGTCAGAGGCTCTGTAGACCAGGAAGACGTGGGTGCCGAAGAGACCTCGAGCCTCCGCTCCGCGTGGCGGATGTCTATGCGAGAGGCAAGCCGAATCAAGGCCTCTAAGGTGGTCGGCACGTCACGCGTGGCCAGCGCGTCTTTGACGAACCCTGCCAGACCCTCCCAGAACACAGGGACCAGGACTTTATCTGGCCAGTCCAGCTCTGCGGCGAGTGTCCTGAATTGTACTGCAAAGTCCCCGACTGAAGTGGACCTTTGCCGAAGGCGTAGGAGCCGCAGCGCGGAGTCGTGGGTGACTTGAGGCCCGAGGAACACCTTTCTCATGGCCTCAAGATAAACTGGAAGGTGATTCACCACCCGATCTCCGCGCTCCCACAACGGCGTGGACCACTTTAGCGCTTTCCCTGTGAGCAGGGACTGGACGAAGGCTACCTTCGCCTTTTCAGTAGCGTAATCAGTCGCGGACAACTCCAAGTAGGTGGTAACCTGGTTTATGAAACCACGGCACTCAGAGCTGTCCCCGCTGAAGCGCTAAGGGAGCGCAAGGCGAGGCGACCTTCCGCACAATTCCACCGCCTGAGTAGCCGCCTGGGTGGCGACTGTTGCTAGAGCAGCCTTATTGGGGGAAGACCGCTCCACTGCTGCCAATCGTGACTCCAACTGCTGCACATAACGCAGCAACTGCTGCTGCTCTTCCGCCATAGCCAGACCTTTGGCGCGACCGTAATGTTACGAGGGGGACCCGGGGAAGCGTGCCAAGATGGGAAATGGACAGCTTCCGCCGGTCAAGGTCCACTGTGCGGTGTAAGGGACCGCTGCTATGGTCAGGAAAGAGTGAGCGAGTTGCTACTAGTGATCGTCTGGAACGTCACAGACGATCTATGTACACCGGTCCGCCCTAACCTGTGAGGGTTGTATGGCTCGGGGCTTCTCGTACGGTGTACCTGTTGCACGGGGACGCACAGAGGTGCCTACGCACGTGTGCCAGCGGGAGTCACAGGATATGGCACGAGGGTAGCACAGAGGTGCCCACGCACGTGTGCTTTCAATAACCAGGTGAGTCCGGTGGAGACTCGAGGAGCTCACCTGGGACAGGAACACGGCCTGTTGAAGGAGATACTGCCGGAGCAGCAAGGCAGGGGCAAGACCTGCAAACCAGGTGCTGCCTGAGCAGCAAGGGCAAAGCCCACGAAAGACAATGACGTCTGTACAGTGGCGTGGCAGCACGCTGCCAGACATCCAAACATAGAAGGACGGTCGCGCACCGCCATGATGGCAGGGGGAGCTTTTAAGGAGGTGTAGCTCCACCCAAGGGCGGGCGCGAGACGGGCGTGACTCAATCAGGGTTCGTGACGTCCTGGCCCAGCCAGTCAGGATTCAGCACATCACCAGCCTCGTCATGGGGCCGTGTGATATCAGTGAGCGAATCAGAAGACGTCACGTGGAGCACATGCTCATCCTCCTGCCTCTGGGTCATAAAGGCGGGATCCCCGGTTTCACAATGTGCAGAGACATGGGAAGTCTTGCTGCTTCCCTGAGCATCTATTCTTTGCACACTGCGCAACTTCCCAGAGCCTCCATGATGCTGAGCAGAAGAGCTCGTGGCAGGCAAGGGATGGGAGACCGCTCCATTCCCTGCAAGGGGAGAACCACTAGGTGTCACCCTTCTGCTGTGTCTCTGAGAAGTCAACTCCTGCAGTCTCCCAGACCTTTGGTGCTGCTGAGCAGTAGGGCTCGTGGCCGACAAGGAATGGGGGACCACCTCATTCCTTGCAACAAGAGAGCCACGACATGTAACAAGGCAGGTTTTTTCAACAGATCCTTCGACCTCTCTTCCTAAGGGAACACAGTACCTTAAGAATTCAGAAATGGCAGAGATAAGTCTTTAGGGGGGACTGTTGAGGATAAGAATTAAGTAACCAGAAATACTTAATTCAGTCATTTCATAGACTCAGGTAAGTAGTTTAGTAGATGTAAACTAATGCACATATTTATGCATGTCTTTGTTCCTTAACACAGTATATATCAGTATATGTAATTTGAAGATGGCTCCCATATCTTGTCTACACCCAAAGAAGCTGATGAACAAAGAAATTCCAAAGTCTGGACTGTCCAATCAAGAAGAGACTTATCTAATTTTTATATGTCCTGAGTCCATCCTGCGATACTTGATTGGACTGTATTTTGTCCACACCCTTCACTTCTGGAGAGCTGTGAAAAGTTTTAAACAATAAAGACCAATAGCCTCAGTGCCAGTCATCGAGATAGATATAACTGACTCGTTGTCCGTTATTTAGTCTCGCGTGCACTCATGACATTATAATTTGAAACAGCAGTCAGATCCAAAGAGTGACCGGTTGAGTCACATCCTTAACAATCCGAGGGTCCATAAAAATAGCAAAATTTATTGAAAAATCTCTGAAATCTTTCACTTCATGTTAAAGGCAAAGGTACAATGATCAAAAATTGTTATATCCAAGCTCACACATACGCGTTTCAGACTGGTTGTCTTTATTCATTGTATAACAGATAACATGTGCCAATGGCGTTTTACCTCACATCCAGGCCGTCATGTCGATTGACAACCAATCATTGTAGGTCAGCAGGTCCTACATGCTCTTCCATCATATTCACAGAATATATGGTCACACAAAAATACAATAATTCCCATAAATAAATATCATTTCAAACAAAGAAGCATATATATATATATATATATATATATATACATACACTACAGTTCAAAAGTTTAGGGTCACTTAGATATTTCCTTATTTTTTAAAGAAAAGCACATTTTTTTCAATGAAGCTAGCATTAAATTAAACAGAAATACACTCCATACATTGTTAATGTGGTAAATGACCATTCTAGCTGCAGCTTAATTAAATAGTACTCACAAAACACCAGAGTCAACGTCTACAGTGAAGAGGCGACATAGGGATGCTGGCCTTCAGGGCAGAGTGGCAAAGAAAAAGCCATATCTGAGACTGGCTAATAAAAGGAAAAGATTAATATGGGCAACAGAAAAGACATTGGACAGGGGAAGACTGTAACATTTTTTTATGGACAGACGAATCGAAGTTTGAGGTGTTTGCATCACACAGAAGAACATTTGTGAGACACAGAACAACTGAAAAGATGCTGGAAGAGTGGCTGATGCCATCTGTCAAGCATGGTGGAGGTTAGGTTCAGGTCTGGGGTTGCTTTTGTGCTAGTAAAATACGAGATTTGTACAAGGTAAAAGGGATTTTGAATAAGGAAGCCTATCACTCCATTTTGCAGCGCCATGCCATACCCTATTGACAGCGCTTGATTGGAGCCAATTTCATCCTACAACAGGACAATGCCCCAAAGCACACCTCCAAATTATGCATGAACTATTTAGGGAAGAAGCAGGCAGCTGGTATTCTATTTGTTATGGAGTGGCCAGCCCAGTCACCAACTGTTACGGGGGGACCGGCAGCTTAGGACCAGGGGGTATATATCCTAATCGCCAGTCAGGGCCCACCGTGCTCCAGATGACAAAGGAGCTGCTGGCACCTGAGGGTTAGGCGGAGACTATAGAGCTGGATGGCTCTGAGATAACCCAGGAACTCTGGGAACCAGTCACGTGTGTTGGGACACGTCAGACCGGACGACAACCCGATTAGCGTTTTGGTCCACTAGCGCTACACCAACCACGTGTGCAGGAAACACGTCAGGCCAGGTGGTAACCAGGTAGCGTTGACCGGAAGACCGCCACGAAAGCGCCCTGTCGGCCACATGTGTAGGACACATCAGGCCGAGCGGTCCTCTGATTAGCGTTTCTGGCCACCTCTCGACTGGCCACGTGTGTGTAGGACACGTCAGGCCAGATGGGTACACCAGTAGCATTGACCGGGAAGCCGAGGAGGATAAGGAACACCCTGTTAACTCCACAGGGGTCCTGGGGTATGCTGTCAGTGCGCGTAGTAGGCACAACCAGACAGGTGGCGCAGCAGGTGCGTTGTCCGTGTGCGTAGGGGGCACAATCGGACAGGTAGCACAGCAGCCGCAGCCCAGTTAACGCCACTGGGCTGCTATAGCAAGACTGGAACGCAGGAGGGAAGCACGGCGCCTGACCCTGATTTGCCGAGCCACGAATCTTGGTGTGACAGGCACCGTTCGCCTAACCCTACCTACTGTCATCAGTGACGTCACATGCGACCTATCCGGAACCGCCACGTCATTGATGACCTCATGGCAGCCACGCCCCAAACATTTCACCAGTCATCGTCTGACGACCAATACTGGGGTGCAAGATCATAGGGGCGGGCCTCTGCGAGCCAGCCCGGAGTTGCCACGTCATCAGGACACCTGACACCCTCTGCCCTATCAGGGCCTGCCACCTCACAGACATGCTCAGTGAGGTCCTTACCGGACCTAGCCTCTGATGCACTAAGTGCCTGAGCATGCTCAGTAGCCTGAGCCACAGGCTTAGAAAGCAGACTATCAGTTTGAGCATGCTCAGTAGGCACATCCCAGAACTTAGACACAGCACGAAGTCCAAGTACCTGCGCAAAGAGGCTGTTAGGGTTAATTGTGGGAGCATGCTCAGTAGCCTTAACTGAGGACTTAGTCTCAGACATAACACAAACAGGCTGAGCATGCTCACTAGGCAAAACACCGGGCTTAAACTCTGGCTGGGGTAAATCGGTGCACGCATGCGCACTAGCCGCCTCTCCACACTTAGACGAGGTGGAAGGAACAGCCAACTGGACGACCCGAGGCACGGCCAAGAACGGCAGCCGGCGCCTGGGCGCAACAGGAACCGCAGCAGGCTGCTTGCGGCTATGGCGGCGCTGGTTCGTAACAGTACCCCACCCTCTAGCGGCCCTCCCACTCGAATGGTCTATAGTCGCCACAGATACCACTAAGCGACGGGCGGAAGATCGAGACATGCAGTGGGAGCTACAAGACTCGCTCCACCGCGTAATCACCCCAGACGACCAGTCGATCTGTGGGGAATGCCGCTTCAACCAAGGAATACCCAGCAGAATATCATCTGCACCCTTAGGGAGAACCAGAAATGAAATGGTCTCCCTATGCCCAGATGACATGGCAAGGGTAATGGGCACTGTCCGCTGGTGAATTACCTTGGGCAACAAGGACCCATCCACCACACGGACTCTCACTGGCCTTGGCATTTGCACCAGTGGGATGGCATGCCGCCGGGCAAAAGAGCAGGAGATGAAACTATCCCCAGCACCTGTGTCCACACTTGCCCTTGTGGACCATGTTGACCCCTTAAAGGAAATGGACGCGGGAAACGTCACCCTAATGGATGACGCAGAGTCCAGTCTACCTCCAGCTATGGCATAATGACCATACTGCCCACAAGCAAAACAGGAAATGCCCTTGCGACTCGAAGACCTAGCAACACCAACCCTAGAGATGTCCATAGGGACAGAGATGTCCTCTAAGGGAGGTGCAGTAGGAGAGACCACTACAGTGGCTGAACGACCCTCTGACCTGCGCTCCAGCTGACGTTCGGAGGTCCGCAGGTCAATGCGGGTAGCCAGAGTCATGAGGCCCTCAAGGGTAGTTGGTACCTCACGCGACGCTAATGCGTCCTTCACGTGCGAGGCTAATCCCCTCTAGAACAGTGGAATGAGAGTCCTCTCTGACCACCCCAGTTCTGCAGCAAGTGTCCTGAAACTCACAGCATATTGACTTGAGGAGGTACGCCCCTGCTCCAAAGTCAGTAGCTGTAGGGCCGAGTCGTGAGTGACCTGAGGCCCCAGAAACACTTGTCGCAAGGACTCCAAAAACTCCTTAGAGTCCTGTACTACGGGGTCATTCCTCTCCCACAATGGTGTAGCCCACTCCAGTGCTCTATCAGAGAGCAAGGAGATGATAAACCCCACCTTCGACCTCTCTGTAGGAAACCGTGCAGCCAACAGCTCTAGATGGACTGAGCACTGGTACAGGAATCCCCTACATGCCTTGCTGTTCCCCATAAACTTGTTGGGCAGCGAGGAGAGGTGAGGGAGGGTTGGAGTAGGCTTGGTGACTGACACCATTGCAGCCGCTTGAGCCACCACATCATCCATATCAGCAGCAAGAGCAGACTTTTCCAGAGACCTCACTCTGGCATCAAGCTGCAGCATGAACTGACGTAGCTGCTCCATCTCCACCATGCCAGCCAGACCCTGACGCAGTCTTACTGTTACGGGGGGACCGGCAGCTTAGGACCAGGGGGTATATATCCTAATCGCCAGTCGGGGCCCCCCGTGCTCCAGATGACAAAGGAGCTGCTGGCACCTGAGGGTTAGGCGGAGACTATAGAGCGGGATGGCTCTGAGATAACCCAGGAACTCTGGGAACCGGTCACGTGTGTTGGGACACGTCAGACCGGACGACAACCCGATTAGCGTTTTGGTGCACTAGCGCTACACCAACCACGTGTGCAGGAAACACGTCAGGCCGGGTGGTAACCAGGTAGCGTTGACCGGAAGACCGCCACGAAAGCGCCCTGTCGGCCACGTGTGTAGGACACGTCAGCCCGAGCGGTCCTCTGATTAGCGTTTCTGGCCACCTCTCGACTGGCCACGTGTGTGTAGGACACGTCAGGCCAGATGGGTACACCAGTAGCGTTGACCGGGAAGCCGAGGAGGATAAGGAACACCCTGTTAACTCCACAGGGTTCCTGGGGTACGCTGTCCGTGCGCGTAGTAGGCACAACCGGACAGGTGGCGCAGCAGGTGCGTTGTCCGTGTGCGTAGGGGGCACAATAGGACAGATGGCGCAGCAGGTGCGTTGTCCGTGTGCGTAGGGGGCACAATCGGACAGGTAGCACAGCAGCCGCAGCCCAGTTAACGCCACTGGGCTGCAATAGCAAGCCTAGAACGCAGGAGGGAAGCACGGCGCCTGACCCTGATGTGCCGAGCCACGAATCTTGGCGTGACAGGCACCGTTCGCCTAACCCTACCTACTGCTTCCCAACATAGGCTTATGCCGCAATGAGGCTCTAACATGGAGGTGTGCTCTGACTGAGCAAAAGTGAAGACTGCACACCTCCATGTTGTCTCCAGCCCCTTTTATAACCTGGGTCCGCCCCAAACCCAGGGTGGAACCAACAAGGTCCAATAGCAGAGTGCCATGTCATCAGTGACGTCACATGCGACCTATCCGGAACCGCCACGTCATTGATGACCTCATCGCAGCCACGCCCCAAACACTTCACCAGTCATCGTCTGACGACCAATACTGAGGTGCCAGATCATAGGGGCGGGCCTCTGCGAGCCAGTCCGGAGTTGCCACGTCATCAGGACACCTGACACCCTCTGCCCTATCAGGGCCTGCCACCTCACAGACATGCTCAGTGAGGTCCTTACCGGACCTAGCCTCTGATGCACTAAGTGCCTGAGCATGCTCAGTAGCCTGAGCCACAGGCTTAGAAAGCAGACTATCAGTTTGAGCATGCTCAGTAGGCACATCCCAGAACTTAGACACAGCACGAAGTCCAAGTACTTGTGCAAAGAGGCTGTTAGGGTTAATTGTGGGAGCATGCTCAGTAGCCTTAACTGAGGACTTAGTCTCAGACATAACACAAACAGGCTGAGCATGCTCACTAGGCAAAACACCGGGCTTAAACTCTGGCTGGGGTAAATCGGCGCACGCATGCGCACTAGCCGCCTCTCCACACTTAGACGTGGTGAAAGGAACAGCCAATTGGACGACCCGAGGCACGGCCAAAAACGGCAGCCGGCGCCTGGGCGCAACAGGAACCGCAGCAGGCTGCTTGCGGCTATGGCGGCGCCGGTTTGTAACACCAACCCTATTAAGCTGTTGTGGGAGCAGCTTGACCGTATGGTGCGCAAAGAGTGCTTATCAATCCAATCCAACTTGTGAGGGGGAAGCAAGGGGGTAAATATCTTCAGATTACCTCGGCAAATTAACAGCTAGAATGCCAAACGTTTGCAAAGCTGTAATTGCTGCAAAGGAGCATTATGTGCCGAAAGCAAAGTATGAAGGAGAAAATTATTATTTCAAGTAAAAATCATTATTTCTAACCTCATCAATGTCTGGACTATATTTTCTATTCATTATGCATCTCATTTGATGAATAAAAGTATGATTATTCCTGGAAAAGACAAAATTGTCTGGGCGACCCCAAACTTTTGAACTGTAGTGTACATCTCCCAATTTAATCTATTGCTTCATTATAGGGATAAATGAAATCATGTCTTTTATTCAATCTTTGCCGAGTTCGGGTCTGCAGGCAGTATATCCACCATGATTTCCAGTTCAATAAAATCCTCCAGTGATCTTCTCCACAAGAAGGTTTGTTAACCTTCTCAATTCCTTTTATGTTACACATACTAGTATCCTCCTGATGCATTTTTGAAAAATGTCTCGTGGCCGCTGAACATTTCACCATCAGTATCTGACAGGTACCTGCTGATACGTACTTTTAATGGACCTGTAGTGCAGCCTGCATATTGTAAATTGCATTTTTCACATGGTATTAGATAGACTATAAATTGACTATTACAATTGATATAATTTTTGATTTTATATGTTTCACATTTAGCAGAAGACTGAAAAAATTCCAATTTCTCGGCATGTTGGCAGCAGATACATTTTGCATGTCCACACTTATAAAATCCCTCTGTCTGTAACCAGTTAACCCTATTAGAGGAAATATTTTCCTCATATAAAAAAGGCTTGCTGATAAAATATTGTGTAGAATGGTGCTTTTCTTGCTACAAAATTTACTGCTTAGGATTTTTTTCAAATTGTTTTCTTGATTTATTGGTAGATGTTTTTCAACAATTCTTCTGATACTATTAAATTGTGGACTATATTGTGTATCACTAAAAATATTAGATTTATCTCCTAGTAGAATTTTTTTTATCCTTTAATACATTTTGCCTATCTCTATTCATTGTTATAATTCTGGTCCTGTCCATCATCTATCTCAGATATTTTCTAGATCTAAGTCTATCATCAAGTGTTTTAATTTCTGATGAAAAAAAAAAGTGTGTTTAAAAGAACTGAGAGTCCTCAGTAGTTGATACCTTTTAATGGCTAACTGAAAAGATTGTAATAATAGCAAGCTTTCGAGACTCTCAGGTCTCTTCTTTAGGCTCAGTATAACACAAAATCTGAAGAGTCACATATTTATACACAACAGGACATAGAATGGGGCAGTAAATAAAACAAGTGACATGAAGCAGAACTATCAGTATGGCAAGAGGACAAACTGTTGTTTGTCATTAAACTATAGAACAATGAAATAGAGACATTCCTGTACAAGAAGCCAATTGACCATCCAACATACCTGAAATGGGACAGTTTTCATCCAAAACACATAAAAAACTCTATAGTGTGCAGTCAGGCCATCAGGTACAATCGGATATGTTCCAACACTACAGATAGAGACAATCACCTTGAGGGCCTCAGAAAGACCTTTCTGACTCAAGGCTACCACCCAAGAACAATTGAAAACCAGATTGCAAGAGCCACCAGAATATCAAGAGACCATCTCCTACATTATAAAACTAAAGAAGAAAACAACCAGGTACCTCTTGTAATCACCTACAATCCCCATCTAGAGGTGGTAAGAGCAGCTGCACGGAAACTTCAACCATTACTGCAAAAAGATGCCCGATTAAAATCTATTTTTCCAGACCCCCTACTTCTGTGTTTTAGGCAACCCCCGAATCTAAGAAGCATCATTGTCAGAAGGTCACTATCCTCTCCAACAACAACAGGAACATTTCCCTGCAACCAGAAAAAATGTAAGACCTGTCCATTTATATTGACAACGGACAAGATAAAGATTCTCAGATCACATTAGGACTACAAGATCCCAGGTACCTTCAGCCGCACCACAACCAATGTGGTGTACTTAATTATATGTACCAAATGTCCAACTGGGGGTCTGTATGTAGGGAAGACCGGAAAACAGCTCAGGGCAAGGATGAATTCTCACCGCCACACAATTAGAGAAAAAAGGATGGATCTACCTGTGGCCAAATATTTTTGTAACCCAGACCACAGCATCATGGACATGAAATTGCTGGTATTGAAAGGGAATTTCAAGTCCCAAAGAGACAGGAGAGTCTGGGAATACAAACTTATGATGACCTTTGACACATTCAGAGCAGGAATGAATGTGTCTCATGGATTCATGTCTTTTTACATCAATTAAGAGATGTGCTCCTCAGACTATCCAGAGGCATCACAGCTCTGAACTAGATCCTAATCAGAGGACAATAAAACTTTCACACTGAACTGCAGCAATATTTATGGCCACAATAGTTTGTCATCTTGCCATACTGATAGTTCTGCTTCATGTCACTTGTTTTATTTACTGCCCCATTCTATGTCCTGTTGTGTATAAATATGTGACTCTTCAGATTTTGTGTTATACTGAGCCTGAAGAAGAGACCTGAGAGTCTCGAAAGCTTGCTATTATTACCATCTTTTCAGTTAGCCATTAAAAGGTATCAACTACTGAGGACTCTCAGTTCTTTTAAACAAATTTTTTTTTTATCTCTACTGGCTAACACAGTACAAAGATAGATTAATTTCTGATGGTAATTTATCAGAAGATTTAGTATTTCTTTTGGTTCTAACCATTTTTCCTACAGAGATATTTTTTTATAATGTGTCAAGGGTGACACGAGGCTGCCCAAAAGAGAGGAGTTAGGGGCCATTTCCTTTCTATATGGGCTAAACAAGAATGTATCTTCAGATCTAAGTGACAATATTACATCCAAATAGTCAGTTTCTCTTGTCTGTATATTAAATGTTTATTTAAAATCCATATCATTTAAATTGTTATACTGAACAAATTCTGAAACCAAAGAAAGTTGCCCGGCCCATATCAAGAGGAGACCGTCCAAAAAACAGCTGTACCACCTAATATGGGATGAAAAAGGATTAGAAGTGGATAAAATAAATGCCTCTTCCAATGTAAACATAAAAAGATTAGCAAGGGAGGGAAAGAAACTCCCTCCCATTGCCACTCCTCTGGCCTGCAAAAAACCCTTTGATTAAATGAAAAATAGTTGTGGCTCAACAAAAATCTTTTCAATCTCTATTGCAAAACTGTAAGCTGTGATGTTTTCTCACTATACATATTCACCACGGAATGGCTGCTGCATTCCCCAATTTTGCTTTTATACAGACTATAATAATCCATTCTGATTTGCTGTGATATACCGTAGTTGTAAGGCATTATATTTAAGTCAACCTTGCCATATTCGAGGTCATTTGATCCTTATCAAGCCTGATGCATCCTTTTACAGTGCGTAAAATAGTGTCAACTAAATTGCAATAAATGAATAGCGTATTGTTCAAAGTTTTCAGCTTTGATAAATTTGTAAAATTTGACGCAAATTCAGTTAGATTAGAAGGATGCACTTCTTTATTGAATAAATGAAAATGTATCACTTAGTTTAATAACAAATGATGAAATGTCTGCAATATATTTTTATAAACACTTACCAAGATATGCTTTTGTTCTATATTTTTGTCACATGCTGGAGTGTGTAATAAAATGTGTTAATAGAAACAAAAACCTTGTATCACAGATTTTCAGCTAATCTATTTTATATAGAGACATTTGTAGGGAACAAATGACTGTTGTATTCATGGGAGCGTATTCTTCAAGAGGATATTTCCTGCTGTAACAACAGAAATAATCTCCTGAAACTATTTAACTCAACAGGATTTTCTTAAACAACTTCACTTCAAAGGAACCCAGCAGAAACACATTGTAAGAAGAAAGAGTGGAAAGTTAATAGTGATGATACGGAGCCTGCTGATAAAAAGTAATTCTTGATTTATTTAATCGACAGATACAAGTAGAAAATGTCCCAGGGGTTTAATGCAGAAATTATATGGTAATGTAAAAGATTGCTGCCGTAAAAAGTCTACGAGTTGCAAAGATCATCATTTTGATATACTAATATTTTGAGATACAGAATCATTTTTCTTCAGCTAGGATATTGCCAGCTAAGACTTTAGAAAAAGACATTTTGCTAAGCCGTATTACAAGAATAATGTTATTCCATGGCATCTAATTGTATTTGTCACCTTCCACTGTCCTTCTCCTGTTGGCACTGTAATTGGTCCACACACCATCGAAGCCCCTTCTGCTGCATTCCCAGGGACCAGCTTGGCAGTAAAGACCAATAGAGCTGTAACCTCTCATCCCCTATAGGGAAGAGATTAGCAGCTGAATCACATCGAGCCTGGACGCTCTAGAACTGTTCAGCGTGTTACATATTTGTGTGCTCCTATTAAAGCTACATAAACATATTGTACGGATAATTCTTTTTAACATCTGAATACATTTTAAAGATTTCAGCAATTTATTCTGGAAATTATATTACGTAAATGACCTTTGCGGCAAAAGCTTCAACATGAAATTTTATACTTGGATCACCTTCAAAACCAAATGCTCATTGCCAAAATTCAAATTTCTTACTTACCGTATTTCTTGTTTTATAATACGCACCGGATTATAAGACACACCCAACTTTAGAGGAGGAAAATAGCAAAAAATAATTTGTATTGTTAAAATGAGGGTCCATATTATAATCCTAGTGCCTCTAAATCCTAATGCTCACAAGGGGGGGAGTGGCGGTGGTGTAGCGGCTCAGGAAGGCAGGGTCAGCAATGCTTCGGGCTCAGAGGAGGGAGTGTTGTAGCTCAGGAATGTTGGCAAAACTGCTGGCTCGGTGGTGTAGCGGCGGCGGTGGATGCTATTGATCTGACGGTGGGCTGCGGGGGTGTCACTGCAGTGGAGCGACTCAGAACGGTTACAGGACGAGGTGTCTTGGTGGCGGGTGCCATTGATCTGACTGTGGGCTCCGTGAATCGCCCATGGTTGACGAGATGGACTTTAAGAAAATGGCTGCGGAGGTGGCGCAAGTGCAGATAGGACTCTGTGGCAATTCTCTTGAAGTCCATCACATCAACCTGTGCACCAACCACCTCCATGGCCATTTTCTTGAACTCTATCGCGTCAACCATGGGCTATTCAATGGAGCCCGTAGTCAGATCAATGCACCTGCTGCCAAGACACCCCAGCCTGTGATCCTCCTGAGCTGCTCCACTGCTCCTCCGACCCCTCAGTATCGCTGACCCTGCCTCTTATGACCCCGCTCTACCACTGCCACCCAGGCAAGCCATATCCGGATTGTAAGGCACACCCCCATTTTACCCCCAGTTTTGGATGCAAAAAATTGCGTCTTATAATCTGGAAAATATGGTATATTTTTTATATTGCTCTCTTACCTATAGCAAAGTCTCCAAAAACTTATCAAGGACTTTCTGATAAGTAATAGATAGTTCACATAAACAGGGTCCTAGCCGTTATAAAATTAAAAAAAAAAAAAGTTTACACTAATGACACTTTAAGGTATTTGGTGGTATCAATATCTAGTAGACAAAGCACAATTTCCAAGGGGAGTTACTCTGTAAACATTTATATTTAGGGACAAAATATTACAATATTATCAGAGGTTGAAAGAGAGATAGAAAAAATTAAGGTATTAATTTCGGCATAATATTGATGAAACCATACAGACACTATCAAATTGTAATATGTCATCACCAATCACATGAACAAATTACATAGATTTTACTAATTATCCACAATAGTTAGAAAATCTTATCTGATATTCAAGAAAAGATATAACTTGAAATCCAATAATAAAATATGTCAGTAAGTTGTAACATCTTTCTGTTTGCATCCATGTTAAAAAAAGGAGCAAGCCAAAACATAGTGTCTAGATATGGTTGGTTGTAGCACTATTTACTATATTATTAATATTATTTATTATTGTAGTGCCATTAATTCCATTCCTTTTTACATGTGAAAAAGGGGTATACATAATAGGGACAAATACAATAATCATAAACAAAACAAGGCACAGACTGGTACAGGAGGAGGAGAAAGGACCCTGCCTGCGAGGGCTCACAGTCTACAAGGGATGGACGAGGATACAGTAGGGGAGGGTAGAGCTGGTTGTGCAGCGCTATAGTGGACTGAGGGTTACAGCAGGTTGTAGACTTGTCAGAAGAGGTGGGTCTTCAGGTTCCTTTTGAAGCTTATCAAGGTAGGCAAGAGTCTGATATGTTGTGGCAGAGCATTCCAGAGTATGGAAGATGCACAGGAGAAATCTTGGAAGCGATTGTGGGAAGAGGAGATTCGAGGGGAGTAGAGAAGGAGATCTTGTGAGGATCTGAGGTTGCGTGCAGGTAGGTATCGGGAGACTAGGTCACAGATGTAGGGAGGAGACAGGTTGTGGATGGCTTTGTATGTTAGGGTATTGAACTGGAGCTGTTAGGCAATGGGAAGCTAGTGAAGGAATTGGCAGAGAAAAGAGTTCAGGGAGTAGCAGGGGGACAGGTGGATTAGTTGGGCAGCATAGTTTACAATAGATTGTAGGGGATTGCGAGACTGTTAGGAGGGAGGCCACAGAGCAGGAGGTTGCAATTGTCCAGGCGAGACATAATAAGGACATGCACTAGGGTTTTTGCAGCTTCTTGGGAAAGAAACATCTTTTATAAATGGCCTGTAATAGTGGCTGACAAAATGGGATAGATCTGTCTATTCTTTACTTACCAAATATTTTATGAAAAGCTCCAACATTTCATGATAAAAATTTGATTTGCTCAACAAGTTACATCCAACTAACATAAACCATAGAATAATCAAAGATATACCCACATAACATGTAAATCCCCTAATAGTATTGCAAAATCATATCTGTAAAACATCTCTGGATATGTCTAGGCTAGGAGGAAGACATTTGTAAGTGCTGAGAAACCAATTTCTTTTAGTGCATTGGCTGGTCTTGTCTAGTGCTTGATAAGTAAGGGTATGGTGTCTGGACAATTAATTAGTGAAGAAAAAAATGTAACGCATCAGTGCTTAACCATTTAATACATTATTTATAAATTTGTAAGGGTAAGGACACACTTGGTTCTATTATAAGGAGTCAGACCAAGTAATTATTCACGCAAGGAGGAAGGAGAAGTGACCTATTGAAAAAGTTGCTATGCTGCCCAGCTGATTCTAGTTACACCACTAGGCAGGGATGAAACAGGGAAGACAACAAGACAATATTACACACATGCACATGTAGGAATGGCATAAAGGAGAAAACACATGTTTTTGCTGACAAAAAAAATTGAACTATTATTTAGACTTTGGATGTTCTTCAACATCATCGCTCACATCTCAACTTAGCTGTTAGGTACGCTACATGCTAGTTGGGATGCTGGTTTTATAAGCCTTATAAAAATTATATTGAGAAAGAGCAGTTTGTATTTAAAAGATTTTTCCAGTCTTGTACCTGACATTTGCAGAAACAGTATAACAGTATAAAGAAATATCATAGTATGTGAGCAGTTTTTGTTGCCCTCCCTGTCATTTCCATATTTATCCTGGGTTTACTATGGTATCTGGTGCCTTGTTTCTTTTTATGCTTCTATTGCTTGCTCAAACCTTAAGGCTATGTGCGCACGTGTGCGCTCTGCACCGCACCGAAAATGTGCGCTTCAGAGCGCAGCTGAAAAGCTGCGTTCTGAAGCGCATGGTGCGCTCTGCATGCTGCCTCTCCCTATAGACAGCATGCAGAACGCACGAAAGAAGTGACATGTCACTTCTTAGAACGCCGCAAGAAGCCGAATCGCTGCGTTCTAACATGCCCCGTGCGCACGGCTCCTGCACAATCTCCATAGATTGTGCAGGGGACGCAGGTCGCATGCAGTTACGCTGCGGTGCAGAATGCAGCGTAACTGCATGTAATACGCACACGTGCGCACATACCCTTAGACACATTCGAACTCTCAAGCCACAACTGACTAAGGCTATGTCCGCACTTTGCGTTTTCACCTGTGTTTCTGCAGCGTTTTGAGCAGCAGCGTTTTCATGCCAAAAGGCATGCGTTTTGATTTTCCATGCTAGTCTATGGAAAATGAAGATTTCCAGTCCGCACTTTGCATTTAAAAACGCTGCGTTTAATTTGCATAATTTGTGGCAAAAAACATTCATTCAAAGAAGCAGCATGTCAATTGTTTTTGCCATTTCTGCAGTGTTTTGGTAACATTAGATCTTATGAGAAATGTCAAAATGCATGTTTTGTTGAAAAATATGCATTTCAAGTGCTTTTTCAATGCTTTTTTCCAGCGTTTTGAGGTACAAAAACGCAGATTTTGGAGGATGGAACTGAAATCACAAACGTCATCACCTACATCACATCCATTTTGAAATAAAAGCAGACATCTGCCTGCACTATCTTGCCTCTACATTGATTTATAAAACTAATTTAATCAGCCAAGAAGTTAACTTTAAACCATGGCATGGTATAAGAGACTTAAAATCGATGTTTCAAAATTGATAAGTATGGTAAGTTTTTTTTTTTCTTTTAAAAAATGTAGATAAATTGTAATTTCATAAGTTCTTAATCAAATGTTAATTTAGATTTTGTAAAGAATCTCCTACGTATGTTTTATCAATTTTTATTCACAATGGTTTTGATCAAATTTAATCAAAATAATAGGTATCAATTGTAAAAGTAAAATTTTAATGACTACGTCTTTACTTATTGGTGTTAAATAAATAATACTATCATGTCATATAAGATTTTTTTTTAATTTAACGTTAAACCCTATATAACTATCCAAATGTATTATTTCTCTTGCCTGTCTGAATCATTTAATATCATAATATCACTTGACTGTTTGTAGCCCAAATAACAAAATTATGGCAGCTTTTAACAAATTCATATTTCATTCTTAAAATTGGATTTAATCTATGGTGTGTAAATATATAATTTATTTTTCATCAAACTATATGGAAAAATATTCCAATTTGCAAAAAAGTTGTTAAATTGTGTTACAATTGTGGTTTTTTGCTGAATGGATTGCATTCTCTAGAAAAAAAAAAAAATATTAATGTAATGTCTCCTGAACCATTCAGGTGGAAACTATGCCATGTTTGTGGGACCCAACGTCTCCAGATTATATGCAGAAGTTGAAACGTGCTGACTGCTGGGTAACCATATGCACAGAATTGTTACCTCAGTGGCATGAGGTGGATCAGGCTTTGCAACATAAAATTGGTATTTATTACATTTTTTGTTAGAAATTTTTTTATATAATTAATTTGTTATTAAAAATATAATTGTTGGTTTTTTTTTTAAATAGTTTTACTAGAACAAGATTCACGCAAATGCTGGTGTTCAGTAAAAGATCGCTTCAATAAAATAAGATTGGAGGGCACAAAAAGTGGATCTTCACTTAAAAAAACAAATTTCATCTATTATGAGGATTTAAAATTTCTATGTACAGGCCGTGTTTTACGACCGTAAGTTTATGTGTTATTTCATTTATTTCATTTTTAAAACATTAAGCATTATATATAGCATTTTTTAAGGGTTAAGTGTGTTTATTATACAATTTAACCCCTTAACGACCCATGACGTACTAGATACGTCATGGATCGTGTTCCGGTAAGCCCCGCCCCCTGCCGCCGGCGGGCGGCGGCGATCGGCGCACATATCAGCTGTTATCAACAGCTGATATGTGTGCCTGCTAGCCGCGGGTGGAATCGCTTCCACCCGCGGCCATTAACCCCTTACATTTCGCTGCCAAAGTCTTGGCAGCGATATGTATATGGGCGCCGCCATGACAGTGACTTACCCCGCCCCCGCCGGAAGTCACGTGACATGATCACGTGACTTTCGGCGGTTGCCATGGTAGCACAGGGTCATGTGATGACGCCTGTGGCTAACATGAGTCACTTCCTCTCAATGCCGGAATACAGCCGGCATTGAAAGTGAAGCAGCAAATCTGCAGTTCTCAGCTCTGTAGCTGAGATCTGCAGATTGTGCAAAGCGATCGGATTGCTGATCGCTATAGCCCCCTAGGGGGACTAGTAAAATAAAAAAAAAAAGTAAAAAAAAAAGTTTTAAAAAATTAAAAAAAAATAAAAAAACCTAAAAGTTCAAATCACCCCCCTTTCACCCCATTGAAAATTAAAGGGTTAAAAAAATAAAAAATACACACATATTTGGTATCGCCGCGTTCAGAAATGCCCGATCTATCAAAATATAAAATCAATGAATCTGATCAGTAAACGGCGTAGCGGCAAAAAAATTCCAAACGCCAAAATTACGTTTTTTGGTCACCGCAAATTTTGCGCAAAATGCAATAACAGGCGATCAAAACGTAGCATCTGCGCAAAAATGGTACCGTTAAGAACGTCAGGTCAAGACGCAAAAAATAAGCCATCAATGAGCCTCAGATCCTGAAAAATGAGAACGCTACGGGTTTTGGAAAATGGCGCAAAACGTGCGCCACGTTTTTCGGACAAGCTTGTGAATTTTTTTTAACCCCTTAGATACAAGTAAACCTATACATGTTTGGTGTCTATAAACTCGCACCGACCTGAGGCATCATACTCACACATCAGTTTTACCATATAGTGAACACGGTGAATAAAATATCCCAAAAACTATTGTACAATCCCACTTTTTTTGCAATTTTTCCGCACTTGGAATTTTTTTGCCATTTTCCAGTACACTATATGGTAAAACTTATGGTTTCATTTAAAAGTACAACTCGTCCCGCAAAAAACAAGCCCTCATATGGCAAGATTGATGGAAAAATAAAAAAGTTACGCCTCTCGGAAGAAGGGGAGCAAAAAACAAAAACGCAAAAACGGAAAGTGCCCGGGGGCTGAAGGGGTTAATAGTACCAATACATTAATGTTTTAAAATGTAATTGTTCTTAAATTTTTGATTTTGACATTATTTTCCCTTTTTAAGAATAACATATTATTATTTGGTATATAATTATTATAGAACATCTGGAAATATACCTCCCCAAGAAGAAAGCACGGCAGAAGGACAAGAAACAAATAATCCCACTGCACATGATAATGATGATGAACAAACGAACAGCCTACAGCAATTAATTGAAAATGAGTATTGTGGTGAAGCTTCATTAACCGGTGAAACAAGTGCTTCATCATCAGCTCTTCAGCCCTCAGTCAGACCAACCTATACAAAACTAAAAATAAAAAAAAATACAAAGCAAACAAATTTGGTAGATGATACATTAACTAACCAAACAACAGATATCCTTAAATCGGCAACCCAGGATGATGAATATGACAACTTTGCCATGAGTGTAGGTGTTCGCCTTAGGAAAATTGAGGATAAGAAGAAAAAAATACCTGTATGACAGCCATAGTTTTGAGGAGGAGGGTCCATTTCCCTCTCGTGGGGAAATCCTAAATTATATAGAAACATATTTTAGTGAAAAAAAACCCCACAACAGCAAATACTAGAACAACAATCAAAAACACAAAATATAACATGACCTGCCCAATATTCTGATTTTCAGTCACAATTTATTCCCCAATATCAGTAACAGTTTTACGAAAACATCAGCCAAATGAGTATGTCCAACATCAACATGTTAATATATCATCTAATCAAAATGTACATTTAAGGCAAAATGAACCAAGTCAAGTTTATTTTACCCAACAACTTTATTCCGATCCGTAATCTATAAACCTTTTTTTTTTTTTCCCTTTAACCCCTTCAGCCCCAGAGCCTTTTCCATTTTTGCGTTTTTGTTTTTTGCTCACCTTCTTCCGAGAGCCGTAACTTTTTTATTTTTCCGTCAATCTTGCCATATGAGGGCTTGTTTTTTGTGGGACAAGTTGTACTTTTAAACGAAACCATAAGTTTTACCATATGGTGTACTGGAAAACAGCAAAAAAAATTCCAAGTGTGGAAAAACTGCAAAAAAGTGTGATGGCATAATAGTTTTTGGGATGTTTTATTCACCGTGTTCACTATATGGTAACACTGATGTGTGGGTATAATGCCTGAGGTCGGTGCGAGTTTGTAGACACCAAACATGTATAGGTTTACTTGTATCTAAGGGGTTAAAAAAATTCACAAGCTTGTCCAATAAAAGTGGCGTACGTTTTGCGCTATTTTCCGAAACACGTAGTGTTCTCATTTTTTGGGATCTATAGCTCAGTGCCAGCTTATTTTTTGCATCTCGAGCTGACGTTTCTAATGGTACCATTTTTGCGCAGATACTACGTTTTGATCGCTTGTTATTGCATTTTGCGTAAAACGTGCGGCGACCAAAAAATTTTATTTGGGCGTTTGGAATTTTTTTGCCTCTACGCCGTTTACCAATCAGATTAATTGATTTTATATTTTGATAGATCGGGCATTTCTGAACGCAGCGATACCAAGTATGTTTATATTTTATTTTTTTTTAACCCTTTAATTTTCAATGGGGGGAAAGGGGGGTGATTTGAACTTTTAGGGTTTTTTTTATTTTTTTATTTTTTAAAACTTTTTATTTTACTTATTTTTATTTTACTAGTCCCCCAAGGGGTCTATAGCTATCTGCAATCCGATTGCTCTGCACTATCTGCTGATCACAGCTATACAGCTGTAAACAGCAGATACGGTCACTTCCTGCTTCACTGGCCTCCAGGCCGAGTGAAAAAGAAAGTGACTCATTCTAGCTGCAGGCATCATCACATGACCCTGTGCTACAATGGCAACCACCGAAAGTCAAGTGATCACTCACGTGACTTCCAGTGGGGGTGGCGGTAAGTGAAAATTTTGACCGCACGTATAGACTTTGGCAGCGAGATGTAAGTGGTTAATGTTACTGGTGGAATGTGATTCCACTCGTAACATGCAGGCACACATGTCAGCTGTTGAAAACAGCTGATATGTGCGCGGATCGCCGCATCCTGCCCGCGGCAAGGGGTGGGGCTTAACGTGACACGCTCCATGACGGAAAGATCTGTCCATGGTCATGAAGGGGTTAAAATGAAAAAAACAAAACATTTTTGACATGTAATTTCACATTATAAGATATTCATTTTTTTTATATATTTTTTTTTGGTTTTCTAATGTTGCATGACTCTAATTCAACATGTACAATTATTTAATAAATGTTTGAAAACACTATGCAACTGCCCATATCATTATTTTGTATTTTTATATATTTCCTTTTTTTTGGGATTAATTATGTTGATGTTATCATTTCTGGAGGAAATGACATCAGTAGATCTCTACTGGTTTTTTTTTTCATCAGGCATCATTGTGTTTGAAAGGTTTAACTTTATTTAGCAGTGTCTTTAGTAGAAAAACACTTAATGTTTAATGCAGTGAAAACGCATTTAAAAAGCGCAAAATACGCATCTAAAACGCGGTAAATACGCATGCATTTTTAGCACTAATTTAAGGAAAAAGGAAACTTTGGCTAAATCAATTAATTCCAAAACGTGCATTTAGAAATGCAACTAGGACGACGCAAAGTGCGGACACAGCCTAAAGCAGACTTAATAAAACTGTCTAATTCTTTAAACAGTGAACTTAGCCTTGACAGTGTAAAAATTTGACAAATTTTTCAAAGTGGTTCATGCGGTTTCAAAAATCTGTCTATTTTTAAGACTGTATAATCTAACTTTACTGTATATCAACTAATTTTTGGTCTACCTAGGGGGAAAAAGGTAGCCATAATTCAGTGGATTTTTGGCACATTATGCTGCACAAAAATGAATACTACTTCTCCAATTAATACCAAATTTGGAAGAATGTACGTAAAACATCAGGGATTGGGCCACTATAAATTCACAGTTTCATAGTGTTTAACATAGACTTAAGTTAGTGATGGCTAGCCTATGACTAGAGTTGAGCGCGGTTCGTGGTTCGAGGTTCTCCAGTTCTAAGCTCGAGTGATTTTTGGGGCTGTTCGAGATCGAACTAGAACTCGAGCTTTTTGCAAAAGCTCGATAGTTCTAGATACGTTCGAGAACGGTTCTAGCAGCAAAAAGCAGGGCTTTTTACAGCTACAGTGTGCAGGAGCCATCGCTGGCAGCTTGCCACAAGCTGGTTACCAAGATAAACATCGGGTATCCAAGCAAAACGCTTTGGTTAGTAACCCGATGTTTATCTTAGTTACGTGCAGGAAGCCCACACTTCCCCGCTCAGCTCGCTCCGCCCCCTCCTGCCCGCGGCATGTACACATACATACACACACACACACACACTCTCCCCCCCCACCCCCCGCTCGGCTTACCTGCGGTGATGAAGTCCCGCCATCCCGACCTCAGCGCTGTCACTGTCCTCCATGGCCGCCGCTTGTCACATCACCTATCGCTTCCGACCCGAGACTGACACTGGCGGTGACATCACGGACCTCTCGCGATACTTGATGTGAAGGCGCCGGTCATTGACCTCAGTGACAGGGGCTGTCAGTGTGCTGGAGATCAGCGCAGGTAATGTACCTCGCTGACAGCAGCACTTGTCATGCCCTGCAGTGACCTGGGCTGACCCATTGATGTTAGCTCAGGTCACTGCATTGCTCTCCCAGCCAATGGGGAACATCCTGCTCTTCATTGACTGGGACAGTGTGGATCGTCATGGCAACCCCTTGGATTACACCAGACCTGGATTTGTTTTTCTTTCTAATAAATTGGTTAAAGAGGGAATGTTTTGGGGAGTGTTTTTTCAAATAAAAATGTGTTTGTCGTCTATTTTTTTTTATTACTGACTGGGTTGGTGATGTCGGGTATCTGATAGACGCCTGACCTCACCAACCCCAGGGCTTGATGCCAGGTGACATTACACATCTGGTATTAACCCCATATATTACCCCGTTTGCCACCGCACCAGGGCGCGGGATGAGCTGGGGCGAAGCACCAGGATTGGCGCATCTAATGGATGCGCCACTTCTGGGGCGGCTGCGGCCTGCTATTTTTAGGCTTGGGAGAGTCCAATAACCATGGACCTCCCTAGTCTGAGAATATCAGGCCCCAGCTGTCTGCTTTACCTTGGCTGGTGATCCAATTTTGGGGGACCCCTACGTGTTTTTTTTTTAAAATTATTTATTTAATTTAAAATAACAGCGTGGGGTGCCCTCAGTTTTGGATTACCAGCCAAGGTGAGGTTGCCAGCTGTGGTCTGCAGGCTGCAGCCGTCTGCTTTACCCTAGCTGGCTACAAAACTAGGGGGAACCCTACGTCATTTTTTTTTCATTTTTTTGGCTAAATACAAAGCTAAGCACCCCTTAGTGCCACATGAAAGGTACCAAAGGGTGCTCCACTTTTTCTCCATTTTTTTCTCCACTTTTTCTCCACTTTTTCTCCACTTTTTCTCCACTTTTTCTCCACTTTTTTCTCCACTTTTTCTCCACTTTTTTCTCCACTTTTTCTCCTCTTATGCTCCACTTTTTCTCCACTTTTGTCCACTTTTTTCTCCACTTTTTCTCCTCTTATGCTCCACTTTTTCTCCACTTTTTCTCCACTTTTTCTCCACTTTTTCTCCTCTTATGCTCCACTTTTTCTCCACTTTTTTCTCCACTTTTTTCTCCACTTTTTTCTCCACTTTTTCTCCTCTTATGCTCCACTTTTTCTCCACTTTTTCGCCACTTTTTCTTCACTTTTTCTCCTCTTAATCTCCACTTTTTCTCCTCTTATGCTCCACTTTTTCTCCACTTTTTCTCCTCTTATGCTCCACTTTTTCTCCACTTTTTCTCCTCTTAATCTCCACTTTTTCTCCACTTTTTCTCCACTTTTGTCCACTTTTTTCTCCACTTTTTCTCCTCTTATGCTTCACTTTTTCTCCACTTTTTCTCCACTTTTTCTCCTCTTATGCTCCACTTTTTCTCCACTTTTTCTCCATTTTTTCTCCACTTTTTTCTCCACTTTTTCTCCTCTTATGCTCCACTTTTTCTCCACATTTTCTCCACTTTTTCTCCACTTTTTCTCCTCTTAATCTCCACTTTTTCTCCTCTTATGCTCCACTTTTTCTCCACTTTTTCTCCTCTTATGCTCCACTTTTTCTCCACTTTTTCTCCTCTTAATCTCCACTTTTTCTCCACTTTTTCTCCACTTTTGTCCACTTTTTTCTCCACTTTTTCTCCTCTTATGCTCCACTTTTTCTCCACTTTTTCTCCACTTTTTCTCCACTTTTTCTCCTCTTATGCTCCACTTTTTCTCTACTTTTTCTCCACTTTTTCTCCACTTTTTCTCCTCTTATGCTCCACTTTTTCTCCACTTTTTCTCCTCTTAATCTCCACTTTTTCTCCACTTTTTCTCCACTTTTTCTCCACTTTTTTCTCCACTTTTTCTCCACTTTTTCTCCTCTTATGCTCCACTTTTTCTCCACTTTTTCTCCACTTTTTCTCCTCTTATGCTCCACTTTTTCTCCACTTTTTCTCCTCTTATGCTCCACTTTTTCTCCACTTTTTCTCCACTTTTTCTCCACTTTTTTTCCACTTTTTCTCCACTTTTTCTCCACTTTTTCTCCACTTTTTCTCCACTTATGCTCCACTTTTTCTCCACTTTTTCTCCACTTTTTCTCCACTTTTTTTCCTCTTAATCTCCACTTTTTCTCCTCTTATGCTCCACTTTTTCTCCACTTTTTCTCCTCTTATGCTCCACTTTTTCTCCACTTTTTCTCCTCTTATGCTCCACTTTTTCTCCACTTTTTCTCCACTTTTTCTCCACTTTTTTCTCCACTTTTTCTCCTCTTATGCTCCACTTTTTCTCCACTTTTTCTCCACTTTTTCTCCTCTTATGCTCCACTTTTTCTCCACTTTTTCTCCACTTATTCTCCACTTTTTCTCCTCTTATGCTCCACTTTTTCTCCACTTTTTCTCCACTTTTTTCTCCACTTTTTCTCCTCTTATGCTCCACTTTTTCTCCACTTTTTCTCCACTTTTTCTCCACTTTTTCTCCTCTTATGCTCCACTTTTTCTCCACTTTTTCTCCACTTTTTGCTCCACTTTTTCTCCACTTTTTCTCCACTTTTTCTCAGCTTTTTCTCCACTTTTTTCTCCACTTTTTCTCCTCTTATGCTCCACTTTTTCTCCACTTTTTCTCCACTTTTTCTCCTCTTAATCTCCACTTTTTCTCCTCTTATGCTCCACTTTTTCTCCACTTTTTCTCCACTTTTTTTCCACTTTTTCTCCACTTTTTCTCCTTTTTTCTCCACTTTTTCTCCACTTTTTTCTCCACTTGTTCTCCTCTTATGCTCCACTTTTTCTCCACTTTTTCTCCACTTTTTCTCCACTTTTTCTCCTCTTAATCTCCTACTTTTTCTCCTCCTATGCTCCACTTTTTCTCCACTTTTTCTCCTCTTATGCTCCACTTTTTCTCCACTTTTTCTCCTCTTATGCTCCACTTTTTCTCCACTTTTTCTCCACTTTTTCTCCACTTTTTTCTCCACTTTTTCTCCACTTTTTCTCCACTTTTTCTCCTCTTATGCTCCACTTTTTCTCCACTTTTTCTCCACTTTTTCTCCGTTCTTTTTCTATGGTCGGTCTACCCATTAGCTCTGCCATGCATACTGTAGCTCTACACCTACTGCACATGTTACTTTATGATTGACATCTCTTTCGTACCAGAGCTGTCTAAGTCTACTCTGACCCCATATTTGTCATTACTATATTGTCCTTGTACTGTATTATGACATTTGTATCATGTGTTTCATTTCTTGCTGTGTTGCAATTTTTTTGCTGCATCCCAATTGTACCTCTACATTGTTCGAGTTTATGTTATTGTTCTATCACTCTTATGTGATACTGATTATTGTCATTTTTCATGATTACATGCAGATAAGTCCAATCTGACGAAGGCTCAGGCCGAAACGTCATTTGTAACTTGTTTTGGACAAAAACATATATGCTTATGAAAAATTTTTTTTTCTTAATATGGACCAATAAAGAGTGATTTTGCATTACTATCCATTGTTACTTACTGACTTAGTCTGGGAGATTTAGAGTGCCGAGGTTACTCACTAATTTTATCTATTATTACCTCTGAGCACCTATATACCAGTGAGCAGAGCTTCCTCTACAGTAGTTCTCCTGATTAGGCATGCCCTTACCTCATGAGCAGGGCATTGCAGCTTTGGTAGCAACCATTACGACATGGACTCTGCTGCTGTGGACCCGGGGAGAGTGAGTGCAGATTCATTGCACCCACACTCCTCACATGAAGGGTCCGCACTCCTAGAAAATGGGGGATACGTTCCCTGAGTGTCTCCCCCCCATATTCTAGACGGTCCAGAGTCGTCGTGGGACCCCCTTTTTTTTTTTCTTACAATAAATTGGTGAAAGAGGAAATGTTTTGGGGACTGTTTTTTCAAATAAATTTCTTTTGTCGATTTTTTGTTTTTGTTATTACTGACAGTTTATGATGTTGGGTATCTAATAGACGCCATGACATCACAAACTGCTGGGCTTGATCTCAGGTGACTTTACAGCTAGTATCAACCCGATTTATTACCCCATTTGCCACTGCACCAGGGCACGGGATGAGCTGGGGTGAAGCGCCAGGATTGGCGCATCTAGTGGATGCGCCACGTCTGGGGTGCCTGCGGCCTGCTATTTTTAGGCTGTGAAGGCCCAATAACTATGGACCTTCCCACCCTGAGAATACCAGACCACAGCTGTCCGCTTTACCTTGGCTGGTGATCCAATTTGGGGGGGACCCTACTTTTATTGTGTAATTATTAATATTTATAAAATAATTATAAAAAAGAGCCTGAGGGGACCTCCACATTGGATCCCCAACCACGGTAAAGCTGCCAGCTGTGGTTTTCAGGCTACAGCCATCTGCTTTACCCTAGCTGGCTATCAAAAATGGGGGGACCCAACGTCATTTTTTTTTTTAACTATTTTTTAAATAGAAAAAATTAATGGGCTTCCCTGTATTTTGATTGCCAACCAAGGTAACGGCAGGCAGATGGGGGTGGCAACCAATAGCTGTCTGCTTTATCTGCGCTGAGAATCAAAAATACCGCGGAGCGCTACGTCATTTTTTTAAAGATTTATTTTTACAGCACTGTGATGTCCAGCAATCAAAATACAGGGAAGCCCATTTTATTTTTAGTTATTTAAATAAATAATTAAAAAAATATATATATGAGCTCCCGCTGCATTTTTTGTATTGCTAGCTAAGGGTAATCCAAGCAGCTACTGGCTGCTAACCCCCACTGCTTGGTGTTACCTTCACTGGCAATGGAAAATCCAGGGAAGCATTTTTTATTTTTTTTGCCAAAAAACTACAAAAAAGGACGTGAGCTTCGCCATATTTTTGTATGCTAGCCAGGTATAGCAGGCAGGTGCTGGAAGAGTTGGATACAGCGCCAGAAGATGGCGCTTCTATGAAAATGCCATTTTCTGAGGTGGCTGCAGACTGCAATTCGCAGCAGTGGGGCCCAGAAAGCTCAGGCCAACCTGTGGTGCGGATTCCAATCCCCAGCTGCCCAGTTGTACCTGGCTGGACACAAAAATGGGGCAAAGCCTACGTCATTTGTTTTCTAATTATTTCATGAAATTCATGAAATAATAAAAAAAGGGCTTCCCTTTATTTTTGGTTCCCAGCCGGGTACAAATAGGCAACTGGGGGTTGGGGGCAGCCGTACCTGCCTGCTGTACCTGGCTAGCATACAAAAATATGGCGAAGCCCACATAATTTTTTCAGGGGGCAAAAAACTTCTGCATACAGTCCTGGATGGAGTATGCTGAGCCTTGTAGTTCTGCAGCTGCTGTCTGTCTGTATGGAGAAGAGCAGACAGCAGCTGCAGAACTACAAGGCTCAGCATACTCCATCCAGGACTGTATGCAGAATTTTTTTGCCCACCAAAAAAATGACGTGGGCTTCGCCATATTTTTGTATGCTAGCCAGGTACAGCTGGCAGCCACGGGCTGCCTCAAACCCCCAGTTGCCTATTTGTACCCGGCTGGGAACCAAAAATATAGGGAAGCCCGTTTTTTTTAATTATTTCACTTATTTCATGAAATAATTAAAAAACAAATGACGTGGGCTTCGCACTATTTTTGTGTCCAGCCGGGTACAACTAGGCAGCTGGGGATTGGAATCCGCAGCACAGGTTAGCCCGAGGTTTGTGGACGCCTCTGCTGCGGATTTCAGTCCGCAGCCGTCCCAGAAAATGGTGCTCTCATAGAAGCGCCATCATCTGGCGCTGTATCCAACTCTTCCAACAGCCCTGGAGCCGGGTGGCTTGTTGGGTAATCATGAGTTAATACTGGCTTTGTTTTACCAGCCAGTATTAAGCCAGAGATTCTTAATGTCAGGCACGTTTGACCCGGCCATTAAGAATCTCCAATAAAGGGTTAGAAAAAAGACACCACACAGAGAAAAAATACTTTAATAGAAATAAATACACAGACACATTAGAGACTCCATCTTTATTACCCCCTGTCAGCCCTCCACGATCCTGCTCTTCTGTCTTCTTTCTTTCTAGTGTCGTAGTAGTGACGATTGTAGTGAGGATGAGATTCACCAGCTCATCACTTGGGGCTGGGGAACCTCCATCCTCACTACAATCATCACTAGTGTAGTAGTAGTGACGATTGTAGTGAGGAAGGATGAGATTCACCAGCTCTTCACTTGGGGCTGGGGAACCTCCATCCTCACTACAATCATCACTACAATCGGGAAGCAGCGTGCAGCCTTCACTCCGTGAGTGATCACTGCTGGCTGCTAGCGGTAACGCTGACAGACGCGTTACCATAGCAACGGTGCTCTCGGAGCCGCGGTTAGCGGTGACGTCACCGCTAACTGCGTTGCTATGGCAACATTGATCTCCGTTAATGACCGGCTGTGTCAGCCGGTCCCTAACGGAACGGGGAGTCGACCGTGTGCTAGAGCATGTCGCCGGTACACGGCGATACATATATGTGCACCGTGTACCGGAGAGATGCACTCGCAGGTCCTACATGACGTGTCATAGTCATGTGACCAGTCTGTAGCCAATGAGATAATAGCCACGTGACTGGTCACATGGCTATTTTGACGTCACGATAGGTCCTGCATCTCTGCTGGCAGTGCAGGTCACCGGGAGGATTCAGCGATCATCGGATGGAATAGCGGCAGGAGACAGAGTGCAGAAGGGATCGCGAGGACCGGTAAGTGTTATGGCAATGTTTATTAACTGTTTGTGTACATTTATCATGCATTTTTATGTGTTTGTGATTGCCTCCCATTATAGCCTATACGTTCGAGTTCGGTTCGTCGAACGTTCGACGAGCCGAACTCGAACGGGACCCCCGTTCGACGAACCGGCCTCGAGCCGAACCGGGACCGGTTCGCTCATCTCTACCTATGACATGGTAAGCCATTTTTGCTGACATGCAGGGCAGGGGCAGGGAGCCACATCCCAATCTATAAGAGAAGCCATGGCTGCTGGAGGTTTAACTAGAACTGCGTAGAGGGACAGGAGATAATGACTGCTGAGAGGAAGTGAGGGGGAGAGGAGATAATGACTGCTGAGGGAGGTAAAGAAAATATAATCACTGCTGAGGGTAAAGGAGGAGGAGGAGAGGAGATAATGACTGCTAGGGGAGAGGGCTTGCTTGGGCTTGAAGTGTACAAAATACCAACCTTCATTTGAATATTTAGCCAATGACATTCAGCAACAAAAAAGTCACTAACCAAGTAAGGTAAAGAATTATTCTATAATGCTATATAATAATTATTATATATCGGACACACCACCTGAGATATGTTTTTTTTTATGAATTTTGACACACCGAGCTCAAAAGGTTGGCCATCACTGACTTAAGTCTATCGAGTTCAACCCATGACCTAACCTAACAAGTTGATCCAGAGGAAGGCAAAAAAAACCCATGCGACAGTGAGTGCCACATTAGGGGAAAAAAATCCTTCCTGATTCCACATATGGCAAGCAGACTAGTTCCCTGGATAAATGTCCCATCATAGAATCTAGAGCCAATAACCAGTAATATTATATTTTTCAAGAAAGGCATCCAGATCTGTCAAATTTTAGTAGTGAATCAACCATTGCAACATTATGTGTCAGATTGTTCCATAGTCTTACTGCTCTTATAGTAAAGAATCTGCATCTGTGAGTATGATTACACCTCCTTTCCTCTAACCATAGTGGATGCTCCTTGTCCCTGTTACAGGCCTATGTGTAAAAAGATTATTAGTGAGATCTCTGTACTGTCCCCTCATGTATTTGTACATTGTAATAAGATCGCCCCTAAGCCTTCATTTTTCCAAACTGAATAACCCCAAGTTTAATAACCTGTCTTGGTATTGCATTCCACCAATTCCTTTAACAACCTTGGTTGCTCTTCTCTGCAAATGCTCTAGTTCAGTTATGTCCTTATTGTATACCAGAGACCAAAATTGTACACAGTATTCTAAATGTGGTGGCACTAGTGACTTGTATAGGGGTAAAAACTATGTTCTTGTCATGAGCATCTTTGCCTCATTTAACCCCTTCACAACCATGGACGGAAAGATCCGTCCTTGTGCCCTGGGCCTTAATGACCAAGGACGGATCTTTCCGTCATGGCGGAATCGCGGCACCGGAGCCTCCGGTGACTGCAATATGTTAACATAAACCGCAGATTCGGGGAGGAGGGGACCTGTTCCTGACCTTAGGAGGGGTGGTGCCTCCTCCCCGGACCTACGGAGGCTGTGATTGGCTGACGAACGCCGCTCAACCAATCACAGCCACTGTAATGTTCCAGCCATTTAAAATGACTGAAACATTGAAATCCAGCCCTGGCCAGTGCAGCTGTAGCACTGGCCATTGGCTGGAGCTGGGTGACCTCACTGGATCACCCTCCCCCAGCTCCAGTAGCTCTGATTGGAGAGATCGGCCTTGTGACCGATTTCTCCAATCACAGTGGACCTGTTGCCGGTGACCGCCCCCATCAGCTTCACTTGTCGTCCCTGCAGCACGCCAGCACACTGAGCACAGTGAGTGTACACAGTGCAATGGCAGGGCGACAAGCTCCGGTCCCATGCTGTTATGAGACCGGAGCATGGGACCCGGAAGTTGCCGCGCTGCCATTGCACTGTATGAAACTGGCGAAAAGCGTCCCGATCCGCCGCCGCCGCCGCTGCCCTCCGCGATCTGCCACCTGTCTCCCCGATCTCCTGCCCGCACCCTCACCCCCACACCTCCCGATCCGCTGCTGCCGCCGCCCTCCATCTGCCACAGTGCCACCGCTCCCCCAATCTGCTGCCCGGCCCCTCCCCCTCGTGATCGGTGCCCGCCCCCTCCCCTCCGTGATGTGCTGCACGATCCCTGTCCTCCTCCATCTGTCATAGTGCCACCGCTCCCTCCGATCTGCTGCCCGCCCCCTCCCCTCCGTGATGTGCTGCTCGCCCCCTCCCCTCCGTGATGTGCTGCTCACCCCCTCCCCTTCGTGATGTGCTGCACGCTCCCCCCACCTCTCACCCCCGTGGTCAGCTACCCGCCCTCTCCCCTGTCACTGCCGTGATGTGTGCTCCCGCACCTGTCACCGCCGTGATGTGTGCTCCCTCCCCTGTCACCGCCGTGATGTGCGCTCCCTCCCCTGTCACCGCCGTGATGTGCGCTCCCTCCCCTGTCACCGCCGTGATGTGTGCTCCCTCCCCTGTCACCGCCGTGATGTGTGCTCCCTCCCCTGTCACCCCCGTGATCTGTGCTCCCTCACCTGTCACCCCCGTGATCTGTGCTCCCTCACCTGTCACCCCCGTGATGTGCGCTCCCTCACCTGTCACCCCCGTGATGTGTGCTCCTTTACCTGTCACCCCCGTGATCTGTGCTCCCTCCCCTGTCACCCCCGTGATGTGTGCTCCCTCCCCTGGCACCGCCGTGATGTGCGCTCCCTCCCCTGTCACCGCCGTGATGTGCACTCCCTCCCCTGTCACCGCCGTGATGTGCGCTCCCTCCGTTGTCACCGCCGTGATGTGTGCTCCCTCCCTTGTCACCGCCGTGATGTGTGCTCCCTCCCCTGTCACCCCCGTGATCTGTGCTCCCTCACCTGTCACCCCCGTGATCTGTGCTCCCTCACCTGTCACCCCCATGATGTGTGCTCCCTCCCCTGTCACCGCCGTGATGTGCGCTCCCTCCCCTGTCACCGCCGTGATGTGTGCTCCCTCCCCTGTCACCGCCGTGATCTGTGCTCCCTCACCTGTCACCCCCGTGATCTGTGCTCCCTCACCTGTCACCCCCGTGATCTGTGCTCTGCTCACCTGTCTCCTCCGTGATCTGTGCTCTGCTCACCTGTCTCCTCCATGATCTGCGCTGCACTCCCTCCCCCACCTCTCACCCTCCCCGATTTGCTGCCTCCTTCATCTCCTGTGATCCAGCTGCCTAGATCCATCCTGTAGGGTAACTATCCCCAATCTCACCTCCCACTCCCCTTCCCACCCATCCACCCCACCCCCCCTCCCCCCATCCTCTGCCGCTCCTGCATCCACTGCGCCCTCTCCCATCCGCCCCCACCCTATCCCAGCCGCCGTCTCACAATCACAGATGCTCCCCTTATATGCCGCTGCCCCCCCCATCTGCTGCCGCCCCCCCCCATCTGCCGCTGTTTTTTTTTCTATGCCATGGGGGTCTAGTTTCCAAAATGGGGTCACATGTGGGGGAGCTCCTCTGTTTCGGCACCTCAGGGGGTCTCCAAACAGCATGGAATACGTTAATTATCCCAGACAATTTTGCGTTTGAAACGTCAAATGACGCTCCTTGCCTTCCGAGCCCTGCTGTGCGCCCAAACATTTTATTTCCACCACATATGAGGTGTCTGTGTACTCAAGAGAAATTGCACAATACATTTTATGGTGCAATTTTTCCTGATACCCTTGTGAAGAAAAAGCTACCTGGTTGAAGTAACAATTTTGTGGTAAAAAATGTTTTTTTTATTTTCACGGCTCAACTCTATTAACTTTTGTGAAGCCCCCAGAGGCTCAAAGTGCTCAATAAACATCTAGATAAATTCCATGAGGGGTCCGCCCAAACATTTTATTTCCACCACATATGAGGTGTCTGTGTACTCAAGAGAAATTGCACAATACATTTTATGGTGCAATTTTTCCTGATACCCTTGTGAAAAAAAGCTACCTGGTTGAAGTAACAATTTTGTGGTAAAAAATTTTTTTTTTATTTTCACGGCTCAACTCTATTAACTTTTGTGAAGCCCCCAGAGGCTCAAAGTGCTCATTAAACATCTAGATAAATTCCATGAGGGGTCTAGTTTCCAAAATGGGGTCACATGTGGGGGAGCTCCACTGTTTCGGCACCTCAGGGGCTCTCCAAACGCAACATGGTGCGGCTAACGATTCCAGCTAATTTTCTGTTCAAAAAAGTCAAATGGCGCTCCTTCCCTTCCGAGTCCTGCCGTGCGCCCAAACAGTGGTTTTTCGCCACATATGAGGTATCTGCGTTTTCAGTAGAAATTGCCCAACAAATTTTGGGGGTTCATTTAATCCTGCTACCCTTGTGAATATGCAATATTTGAGGCTAAATTAACATTTTTGTTGCAAAAAGTAAAATGTTCATTTTTTCCTTCCACATTGCTTTAGTTACTGTGAAGCACCTGAAGGGTTAATAACCTTCTTGAATGTGGCTTTGAGTAGCCTGAAGGGTGCCGTTTTTGGAATGGTGTCACTTTTGGGTGTTCTGTGTCATGTAGACCTTTCAAAATCGCTTCAAATGTGATGTGGTCCCTAAAAAAAGTGGCTTTGTAAATTTTGTTGTAAAAATGAGAAATTGCTCATAAACTTTGAACCCCTATAACTTCCTTAATTTTTTTTTTTTTCCCCAAAATTGTTCTGATGTAAAGTAGACATGTGGGAAATGTTATTTATTAATTATTTTGTGTCATATGTCTCGTTGGTTTTAGAGCATAAAAATTCAAAGTTTGAAAATTACAAAATTTTCGCGAAATTTCCGTTTTTTTCACAAAGAAATGCAAAAAATATCGGCCTAAATTTACCACTAACATGAAGCCCAATATGTCACGAAAAAACAATCTCAGAATCACCAGGATCCGCTGAAGCGTTCCAGAGTTATAACCTCATAAAGTGACACTGGTCAGAATTGCAAAAAATGGCCTGGTCTTTAGGGTTAAAATAGGTTTGGGGCTGAAGGGGTTAATGCATGCCATCATTTTGTTAGCCTTGGCAGCAGCTGCCTGACACTGATTAGTAAAGTTGAGTTTGCCATCCACCCCTACACCCAAGTCTTTTTCAGTGAGTTTTACCCAGGGTTTTATAATTGAGTACATAGTTATACATTTCATTTCCTCTGCACAAGTGCATGACCTTGCATTTATGCACATTAAACTTCAATTGCTATTTCTCAGCCCAAGACTCCAGCCTACACAAATCCCTCTGCAATATTAAATTATCTATATTAATTACCTTGCTTAGTTTATTTTCATCTACAAATTTTGAAATTCTACTCTCAATGCCGCCTACAAGTTCATTAATAAATATGTTAAAAAGAAGAGGGTCCAATACTGATCCCTGGGGTACCCCACTGCTAAATGTCATCCAGTCCAAATGTGTTCCCTTTTCTTCCTATTACTAAGTGTGAGGTATCAACCGGCTGTATTACAAAGGGCCGGTATGTTTTGCAGAAGCGTGGGTGCTCTGCTATGTGAAGCTGGCTGGGACCTGTGGTTCCACAGGATTGCATTACATGCAGAGCCATGGAAGGGTGTGTGATGCTGATTACACACTCCTTACCACCTGTGGGTGTGGCTCCATGGGTTAAAGCAATCCTGTCTCTGAACCTGGGAGAAGTGTGTCTAGGGCAGTCTAGAGAGAGACTGGCTCTAGATGTCCAGTGTGTGGACTGGAAACAAGCGAGAGCAGAGCCAGGAGCTTTGGGTGTATCAGCCTGCATGGAGGCTGATCACAAGGCTCTGATATTGAGTCTGAGGTGAGTGCAGCCAAGCCAGGGCTGTAGGGCCGAATCTCTCCAGGAGGAGAGACAGACAGGGGTCTGCAGAGGGCCCTGGGTGCTGGAAGGAACCTTGGCTAGAGTTGTACGCTGGCAGGAGCCAGAGAGTAGGGAAGTTGCTAAACTTCCATTATGGACTTATTGTTTATGTTTGAGGGCAGTTTATGCTGAGTGTTTTTAATAAACTGCCAGAATTTCTATGAAGAGACTGTGTACATGTGTTGCTGAAGCTACCTCACACCGCTGCAAGCGAGTGAAACCCCCACGTTGCAGGGCGCAACGTTACATATGGTGGAGAATGCGGGCATGCGGTCTGGTTGCTAGGGGCAACGCAGCCTGGTTGCTAGGGGCAACGGCCTAGGACATATTCCTGTGGATACGGACTGCATGCGGTGGATCGGCGGGTCCACGAAAATTTTTTGAAGCGGTTTGCGGTGGATCGGCGGGTCCACGAAAATTGTCTGCGCACTCAAGCAGCTGGCGGTGGATCGGCGGGTCCACGAACAGGGACAGCGCTCTCAAGCTGCTGGCGGTGAATCAGTAGGTCGTTGGGGACCCGTGCTGCAGTGGCGAGAGTCCAGCGACTGGAGGTTCCAGGCCAGCCGGAATTGCAAGGCCCTGCTTGGTGAGCAGTGATACACCACAGGCTGAAGATCCTGGTTGTACGGGCGGTACAACCCGGAAAGGTTAGTGGTTCTCTAACCCCCCCCCTGTCTTTGACCACCGGGTATTACCCATTGGAGCGCCCCTCCTGTTCCTCTTTTCGTTGCAGCATGGAGGAGCTCCTGAACCAGCTGCTGCAGAGCCAGCAGTACCAACAGCATATGCCTGGAGGTCCAGTGACAGCAGTGGGGGCTAAAAGCCAAAAAGAGGGAATGGTCCCTGCGGACGTTGTGGAGGAGCTGTACCAGTTCCTGGTCCAGGGAAAGCAGGAGCTGTCGGTGTGTAGCGATGTCACAGCCATGGACCAGTTTGAGCGTTCCCTTCAGGGGCCAGTATGGACACTGGGTGCCCAGGGAGGCAAGGGCAAACGGTGTGAACTGGGGGCTAAGGACATGGCATGGAAACCGCAAAAGGGGGCGGAGTCCCAGAAGGGAATAGTTGCCCATAAGGGGGTGGTTGCCCATAAGGGGGTGGATGCCCATAAAGGGGTGGTTGCCCATAAGGGGGTGGAGTCCCATAAAGGGGTGGTTGCCCATAAGGGGATGGAGTCCCAGAAAGCGGTGGTCCCCCAAAAGGGTGCGAAGCATCCCAAATCCAAGGGTGAAGTGGCGCAGATGGACTGTAGCCAGGGACAACAGTGTTCATGCCTTAAGTGTCCTGTTTGCAATATAGACCACCCATCCGACGAGAAGCCACGTCTGTGTTCCGTGGAAGTGGATGGGGAATCTGTAACAGGAGTCGTAGACTCAAGGAGCTTGGTGACCCTGGTGAGGGCCACCTCTGATGTCCACTTGATTCCTGGAAGGAAGATCCACGTCGGCTGCACCCACAGTAATGAGACAGAATACCCGGTCTCCAGAGTGGTCATTAAGACAGCCTGGGACAGTGGTTCTCATGATGTTGCTGTAGTCTCAGATTTACTGCACCCAATTATTATAGGTTGGGACTCTAAATTATTTGTGCACTTGTGGAAGCAGGGGGACGTATACGGTTGCTTGTGTAAGAGCCGGAACAGCCCAAAGGAAACCCCACCACATTGGGAGGTGAAAAGGGGTCCTTGTTGTGCAGTTGTGTGGTAAGGAGGAGATAGCACCTCCTAAAATTGACTGTCCTAAGTTAGGGGTGACCAAAGAAAATGATGGACGGACCCAACATAGTGTCATAAGGACTAAGGGAATAACCGATAGTGTGACCGTTAAAAACGGGGTAGCTCCAGAAAGGGAGGCAGATATCTGGTTAAGTGGGGACATGATAGTCCAGGATGCCAGGGGGAGTGATGATGACTCCAGTAAAGACACTGACTCTAGTAAGGTGACAAACGAGTACAGTGTGGTACAGATGGGCGAGAAGGGCAAAACTTCCTCCCGACGCCGAAGACGTAATAAGCGCCGAGAGGGGGCACAGTGTAGGCCGTCTGAGGGTGCAGAGAAAGTGATATGCCTGGTTAATGAAAACATGGTGCTAGTAACACCTGCTACGGAAGAGTCAGACAGTGATATCCTGCAAAAGAAAGAGGAATCAAAGACTGAACTGACACATTGTCACGACAGAAACCAGCAGGGTGAAATTGCAGGGGAGGAACCGACCAAAGACGTAATGGCGGTGTCTCCTATAATTTCCATGCATGAAGCTGGAGGTCTGTTGGATGATAGCGCTGTACGAGATGACATCCTACAGAACAATATAGGAGAAGGAATCCAGGGCAGTGTTGGTGGAGTACAAATCCACAAAGGTCATGGTGAGCAGACTGGTAAGCTACCCAGTGGTGAAGTGATGAATGTTGAAAATGGTGCCAAGGTTCTAAGAACAGAGTACCGTGCTGAAGGGCATAACACCCTGGTAGAAGGCGATGCTGTAAATGCCCAAGAGAAGGCAGAGGGTGACACTGCAGAGACCCAAGTGGAAGTTGGAGGGAATGCAGTGAAGTCCCAAGACACAGCAGGTGCTGTAAAAGCGGAAAGAGCCTCTGAGGAAGAGGTGAAGTCTGGACATGAGGTCTCATCAGAAGCTGAGAGCCTGACTGACTCAGTGGGTAAGACCAAGATCGCAGACAAGAAGATTGGCTCAGCTAAGAGCCTGAAACCCAAACGTTCTGAAGCTGAGATGGAAGAAGCCTCAGAAATAGTGTGTCGTAGACCAGAGAGGTCCGCAAGTGAAGACTCATTCAAGAGGATGAGCAAAGACCATCTGCAACAAGAGATACTTCTTAGGCAGGCTACTGAGAGTCGAGTAAGGGAGCTGGAGAAAGAAGTGGCTGAGCTCCGAAGTCGCTTGGCAGAGTACCAGTCCAAGTCCCAGGGAGCCTTGGAGCAGATGGAGCAGCGATTGTCAATCCTGACCAAACTTGTTGAAGCTGGGGAGGCCCAAAGAGAGCTGACTCTGGAAGCTAAACTTGACAAGCATGTGGCAGGGATGAATGAGACTTCTGTAGTCAAGTGCATGGTGGATATACCTGAGGACTTAAGAGAAGCGTGTGCCACCGGGTACATGCATGACGAATTTAAGAGAGCTGTGGAAGCGTGTGAGGTCTACTGTACCCCAGGGGCTGAACAGTTAGTGATATTGTCTACCAGTAAAATTACTGGGCAGCGGGTGGCTATTCTAAAGGACATGCACTTCAGATGTGTTCGTATGAAGTGGCAGGTCCAACTGCAAAAGGAAGAAGCCACTAGACAGCTAGAGTATAAAAGGAAAGCGCAGAGTCTGGCGAAAGATATCGTCCAAGTACCCCGGGCTCTGGTGGGGAGAGTCATTGGAAAAACCGGACGAGTCATGCAAGACATGGTGAATAAGTCGGGATTGGTGAGATTAAGAATCCCTGCTGCTAATGAGAGAAAGATACCCAGGGAAGCTGGTATGGTTCCGTTCGTCTGTGTCGGGACTGTAGAGAGTCTTGGAAACATTCGAAGCCTTATTGAATATCGGGTACACCATGTACGTGACATGGAGCGGTTGTGGCAAGACAACCTGAAAATTAAGGAGCAGCTTCGCCAACTGTGTGGGGGACAGCAGCCGTCTTCCACCCGTTGTTCAGTGGAAAGAAGTGGAAGATGGCGTGTCGGTCCAGTAGTTCAGACGCGGGACAAAAGGAATCGCCGACAGAGAGGTAACCTACAATGTACTGTAGATAGTGGCCGCTATGAGCTTAGAGTTCCCGACAGTAGCCTTGGGGGTACTCGAGAAAGCCTAGGTTCGGACAAGACTGTAGGTTTGACTGGGGACGTGTCTCTCTACTGCGGTGACCCTGGGAGGGGGTCAGGGAGAGAACGGTCTGGAAATGGGACGTCCTTTAACCCTAGGTTGACAAGACAGAGTTTGGTGACAGTGTTGGGCGATGTCTCAGGGACTACTGCTCTTGGACGGCCCTCTCGACTGGTGGGGCATGGCAGCGGGGATGCCCTGTCTCGCGGCCCCAGGTCATTGGCAAGTGTTCTCCCCTACGGGTTTGAACAGAGGGGGAGGGTATGTGAGGTATCAACCGGCTGTATTACAAAGGGCCGGTATGTTTTGCAGAAGCGTGGGTGCTCTGCTATGTGAAGCTGGCTGGGACCTGTGGTTCCACAGGATTGCATTACATGCAGAGCCATGGAAGGGTGTGTGATGCTGATTACACACTCCTTACCACCTGTGGGTGTGGCTCCATGGGTTAAAGCAATCCTGTCTCTGAACCTGGGAGAAGTGTGTCTAGGGCAGTCTAGAGAGAGACTGGCTCTAGATGTCCAGTGTGTGGACTGGAAACAAGCGAGAGCAGAGCCAGGAGCTTTGGGTGTATCAGCCTGCATGGAGGCTGATCACAAGGCTCTGATATTGAGTCTGAGGTGAGTGCAGCCAAGCCAGGGCTGTAGGGCCGAATCTCTCCAGGAGGAGAGACAGACAGGGGTCTGCAGAGGGCCCTGGGTGCTGGAAGGAACCTTGGCTAGAGTTGTACGCTGGCAGGAGCCAGAGAGTGGGGAAGTTGCTAAACTTCCATTATGGACTTATTGTTTATGTTTGAGGGCAGTTTATGCTGAGTGTTTTTAATAAACTGCCAGAATTTCTATGAAGAGACTGTGTACATGTGTTGCTGAAGCTACCTCACACCGCTGCAAGCGAGTGAAACCCCCACGTTGCAGGGCGCAACGTTACATAAGCCAGTTCTTAACCCAATTACACCTATTTTCCCCTATTCCTAATAATTTCATTTTATTTATCAATTTTTTGTGCGTCACTGTATCGAACGCCTTTGAAAAATGCATATAGGCAACATCCACTGCATTTTCCTGGCTCAGTCTGGAGCTTACCTCTTCATAAAAGCTGATCAAATTAATTTGACCAGACCAATCCCTCATAAATACATAAATATAGGGTCATGAGGTTATTCTTCTTGAGATACTCCAAAATAGCATCTTTTGGGAAACCCTCAAGGATTTTACTCACAGTAGAGGTGAAACTTACCGGCCTATAATTACCAGGCTCAGATTTTGTACCCATTTTGAATATTGATACAACACTTGCTATGCACCAGTCATGCAGTATAGTTCCTGTTATTATGGAATGTGTGAAAATTAAAAACAAAGGTCCTTCTATTGCCGTACTTAATTCCTGCAGTACTTGGAGGTGTATGCCTTCCAGGCCTGGGGATTTATCAACCTTGTGATTTTGAGACAGCGCCATACTTCCTGCTGGGTTAAGCAGGTGAAATTTAATGTGGAATTTATGATATCCCTAATCATTTTATCTGTCATGGGATTTTCTTGTATAAATACTGTAGAAAAAAAGAAGTTTAGCAGTTTGGCCATCCTTCATCCTGTTCCACAATTTCACACAGACCATTTTTGAGGGGTATAATACTAAATTCAAACACAAACTACAGCTTATCACTCAATCCAAAAAGATCCACAGGTGTACAGATCACCGTGGCTGGCATCTACACTCGCAAGCAAGTCAAATATAATATAATTAGATCCAGCACTCCGTTCTTCATATAAAATTATTCCTTTATTGTTCCATTAAAATTCCAATAAAAAGATGCATGTTCGGAGCCTCAGCCTATGGCTCGGAACATGCATCTTTTTATTGGCATTTTAAGTGAACAATAAAGGAATAATTATATATGAAGGACGGAGTTCTGGATCTAATTATATAATATTTGACTATTTTTGAGGGGACCAACACTATCATTTTTGAGTTTTTTACTCTTTATATTGATGAAGAATAATGTTGGATTATTTTTACTTTCTCTGGCAATGAGTCTCTGTCTCAGATGAGTGTTTCTGTTTGTATATGAAAGAGCTGACGAATTTACACTGAGAGACAAAGACCAAACACGCTAAAGGTAGGGACAAAAGCCCATATCTAGATGAAAAATAAGAAAGAAGGCAGGATGAGACACTTCTTGGTGGAGTGCACAAGAGAATGCCCTGACCGACACCACCAACGGCTCACAACACAAACCTCAGGGCAAGCATCACATCGATGGTGGCCAAAGAGGAAGGCAGGAGAGATTACAAGGGGAGAGAACAGTATATTGGTCTTTTTGGAGCAAAGCAGGATTAGCCCATCAGCCCACATCATATGCTTTGCATTGGCAAAAGGGCCGTGTAATGAAAAAAGGCAAGAAGGAGAAAATTCTAGACAGGCAGGGTTAGGGAGGTCCATCAAAATTAGATGGAGGGATTTAAAAGAATGCTTGAACAATCTTGCAGGGACCAGGGTCTTAATTGAAGCCTTCCAGATATGGGCCAAATCAGTGTATCGAAGGTCATCGGAATTCCCTTTGTCTGCTACCACTACTGAGAATCTTCGTGTCCAAGAAGTTTTATGGGTTCCAGTTATATAAGTATTTGTTTCTTTAAGGACAGTTTTACTTTTTACAAATTACATAGAGGGATTGTTCCCATCCATACCCTGCGAATTGGCCAAAATTAGGCCTTTGTTCAGATAGCGGAATAGCCTGAACTTTTTTTCTTTTGATTTTTGCTTTGCTTTTTTTGCCCTTTTCTGCTGGATTAATGATGCATATTCAGCTGTAGGGTCCTACATCTTTAGCTATAGACTAAGGTAATCCATAAAGATTGTTTCTGTTTTTTTAGACTGTTCCTGGCTACAAAGACAGTGTTCTATTTCTCGTTTCAAGGCCTTTGCTAAGAAACACCAGATTAGTTCTAAGAACTATTAAAAAGATGAAGAGAAAGGACAAATCCAGCGAGCTCAGCAATTGATGAAATATATAACTTTTTTCTTTATTTCAAAAATCAGTAAAATGTCAGATAGCAGCATATAACAAATTAATTCAGGCAGAGATAGAAAAAATTACCATTGTAAACGCACGACAAAACGCGTTTCGGCTCATGCCTTTATCATTGTCAATGATAAAGGCATAAGCGGAAAGACATCTTGTCATGCGTTTACAGCAGTAATTTTTTCTATCTCTGCCTGAATTAATTTGTTATATGCTGCTATCTGCCATTTTACTGATTTTTGAAATATAGCATTTTTTTTTATATATATTTCATCAATTGCTGAGCTCGCTGGATTTGTCCTTTTTCTTCAAAATTGAGTTCTGGTAAATGCTCCTGCCATTTAATCCGATGCAGAGCCTCCTCATGAAATAGCAGCATAGTGATTGGATTCTTGTATGGTAAGCTGGCTTTTTTTGTGTTTTTTTATATTAAGAAGGTGAAGTTCCTGGCCATTTCAAGTTCAAAAATGAGTTACATTGTGTTTTATTGCTTTGCTGCTTTTATTGTCTTACAGGTCCAGAATGGATGAGTACAGTAACAGTACAGTAACGATTAAAGAAGTGGGAATGGTACAGAAGTTGTAATATAATGAATTGTTTTGTGTTTAATGTGGTTTTATTTGTTATGTGGTGTGAAACACTTCTGTAGATGGTGTTAACTATTAGCTGTACTAAAAGGAGCATTTCGCAGAGCCAGCATTAATTAAGGGTATTGTGTGTGGAGAAGAGAAAGGATTATATCCAAGTAGCAAGTTCTGGAATAATCAATTAACAAGTGACAGAAGTAACCCATCATCTTAGGCAAGTGCGGGCCTACAGCGAGCGCTATCTGTGCTAGATAAGAGAACACAGGTGTATTTGGGTCTGAAGGTCTAAGGAAAGACTGGCCAGGCTGGCGCACATTACCTCCTACACAGTTGCAGCAATTGCAATATTTATACTTATGGTAATGCAGCTCCCCCCATCTTGGTGGCTCACATTAATTGGAAGTTGAGTATAGTTGTGAAAGGCTGGAGTGATCCCCGTTGACCCATGCGTTTTTCACAAGAAGGGGAGATGGGGCCCCCATATCAACCTGCCCTTTTGATGTAATCTGCAATATCAGAATTGTGCCACTACAATTAATCATCAAGCTTATAACACTGCCCCATGCAGAAGATGTGTTCTTAAAGTGTCATGCCTGCTACTTTAATGAAGATATGTTTTACTCAGTTTGTTCAGTATAAAAAAGGGTTTCTTTTGCACACTGGACTTTCTCATACAACACTTAAGGATGCTTTACACGCAACGACATCGCTAACGAGATGTTGTTGGGGTCACGGAATTCGTGACACACATCCGGCCTCGTTAGCGACGTCGTTGCATGTGAAACGCACGAACGACCATTGAACAATCAAAAATACTCACCATATCGTTGATCGTTGTCCGGTCATTATAATCCCGATTATCGTTGCTGTTGCAGGACGGAGGTTGTTCGTCGTTCCTGCGGCAGCACACATCGCTATGTGTGACACCGCAGGAATGAGGAACATCACCGTATCTACGGCCGTCCGCAATGAGGAAGGAAGGAGGTTGGCTGGATGTTCCGTCCGCTCATCTCCGCCCCTCCGCTTCTATTGGGTGGCTGCTTAGTGACGCTGCTGTGACGCCGAACGAACCGCCCCCTTAGAAAGGAGGCGGTTTGCCAGCCACAGCGACGTCGCTAGGCAGGTATGTATGCGTGACAGATGTAAGCGATGTTGTGCGCCACGGGCAGCGAGTTGCCCGTGACGCACAACCGACGGGGGCGGGTGCTTTCACCAGCGACATCGCTAACGATGTCGCTGTGTGTAAAGCCCACTTTTTTCATTGAGTCCTAGTCTGCTTTGTCAAGTAGTAAATTGCTGTTTGCAGTGGTGTTTCACCAAGTTAACAGCACACATGCAGACAAGAGACCTCTTTTTCTGTCTTGGGGGGACCGATGCAGCCAAAACTCTTTTGTTTTGTTAGAACTAATAATAAACACAATATTTAAAGAAAACCTGATGGCATGATTTTGTAAATTAAATATGTAGGTGTAATGGTGCTGTAATACTGATTAAATTGATACCTTGGTGAACAAATCGGCTTTGCTGTTTTTCAATCTCGAATTCAAGTTTTTAGGTAAATAGATTTTGTTGTACAGGGACTCTCTACACTGAGTCTTCTCCTCCCTGTCTGTGATTCCCCAGCCCCTCCACATGTTTATAATTGTGTTTGTAATTGTAAAATAGAAACATATTACTAAAATATCTAAAAGTACTGAAGCAGCAGACTTTTTAAAAATCAAAATGTGTGCCAGTCTTAAAATCTTGCACACTACTTTTGTAGTCAGTATGACAAAGGAGAACAGTGGCTTATATGGCTAAAACAAGTATTTTATTAAATCAGAAAATAAAATGTACAAGATGAACAAACACAGCACAAGAAATTCTGGGTAAATACAACCAGTGAAATGGGCTTAGTATTGTGGATAGCTAGAGGGACAGAAAGTTATTGTTATAATAAGTAAAATGACTCACGTATGGAGATTAAAGACCACTGTGGGTATAATATTATATCCTCCCAAAAGGTAATATAAAAAATATAATAAAGTTGACCCTTACTCATAAAGTGCCCCAGACCCGGTAGTCAAAAAGCGAAAGCCCCAACGCATGTTTCGCATGTTTGTGGTGTGTCTTCTTCAGCTAAGGAAACTTAGTGAAGAAGAAAAAAAAATATAAAATAGCTTATAATCATAAAAAATAGGTATGCTTGAACTTGGTATACACAGGATTAAGGGCACAGATGCTTTGTCTAGTACAATCTCAAATGTATTGACAATCTAATCTAGTACAGGCACATACAATGGATGGTCTTGTCATTTTATCTTAATTTAAATGTTGCACTTACACCATTGTATGACATTCTATAACAAAGCATGCTTCAAAAACCTAAGAAAACCAACATAGACCAGTGTACTATGCTTTCATCTACTTCAGTAAAGAGGGAATTTTATTATATTTAGATGCTGGAGCAGCTTTTTCTTCAGAATGACGTTCACAAGCTTGGATTCAGTAAGGATTCCTCTCTGCACTCTACTAATATGGGATACACTTGCCGATGGAAATTACAATGACAATTTGAAGCAAATACAGTACAATGGGGAGTTCTTTATAATGTAATAAATATACATTTGTATACCTATACATATTTTTATATATGTTGCTTACATACATAATGTAATAAATAAACATTTATATAATGTAATAAAAGCTGATGCATTTTGAAATACTTGTTTCTTTCTCAGGGAGGAAGAAACAAGTAGTTTCAAAATGGGTTGGATTAGCCCTTGGAGGCCGCTGTACTCAGTGGTGATGTCACCCCTCCTGTTTCAGCACGTTTTGTGTTGGGTGACTTGCTGTGTTTGGGATGCCGACGGCCATGGCGTCCAGCAGCAGCATTGCGCCCAGCAGACTGGGGGATTGCGCTATTGTGTTTGGATAGACCCTCACAGTACCCGACACCGAGGAGCCATACCGATGCCGGCGCAAGTTTAAGCAGATCTACTTTATCCTGAGCACTCCGTAACTGGAGATCACTCAAACACAGTTTTGGAATTGCATTCCTGCAAGTGAACGATTTGCAACCAGCCTTAATATGGAGCCCTCCTGATTTGTACCTCCAGTTACGGATGGTCACAGTGAGTGTTCCCTTGGCTGAGAGATATATGTGTTTACTTTGATACACCTCTCTAGTGCTCCAGTTTTTGTTAATTCATTTGACTTGTGTCTGACCCCAATAGGAGAGCCATCTGCGCAGCAGTATTACTCATATATTTTTTCTTGTTTGACACTTTGCAAAAGTGTTTGTTACTGATTGCAGCATCCACATGCTCTCTATGTGGCAGTTAGTTAGGGCGCAGATACTCACCTTATATTCTCCAAGTCTATTATAGAACTAGCAGCAACCAATGGGACCAAGTTACAACCATTTATTATTTGGAGTAATATGTCCAGAAGTGTTCTTTGTGGAAGAACTGGAGTCAAAAAACCATACCTCTGACATAAAAACAAGTCTAAGTAATTTGATTATGCCCCAAATCATAGGAACTGGGTTACATAAAATAGGCAGCAGGTACTGACTAATGGTTTTGACAGATGAGACTAAATTTACAATTGAAATTATTCGCCCAAGTGCTAGTATGCAGTACGATTTTCAGTGTCTGCAAGCAACAATGAAGCATGGTGGAGGCTCCTTGCAAGTCTAGGGCTCCATTTCAGCAAATGGAATTGAGGATTTGGTCAAATTTACTGCTATATATATTTTTACACATTTATTACACTTTTTTATACACTTCGTATCATACTTCTCTACATGTTTTATCACACTTAATATATTTACCGTATATATTTACACATTCATATGCGTTTGATCTGCAATCTTTATACTTGGATTCATTTATTCACATTTATTATATATGTTACCGGCAATGTGTATAAACAGGCATTCTATAGAATACCAAAGTAATGTATACAATGGCGGAAATCGGTTGTCAAAGTATGAAATACATAAGATGGTCATACATTTCCGAGTCATTCTATAGAATACCTAAATGACAAACAGGCGGAGGGCAGAATACTACAGGGGTGGTGCATCCAAAAGTAGGTGGACAGAGCAGGCAGCAGCAGATCTGTGAAACTGGCTCAGTTGCCCTTAGCATTAGCAACCAATCAGATTCCACCTTTCATTTTCCAAAGAGTTTGCGAGGAATAAAAAGAGGACTCTATGCTAGATCACAATTCAATGTTTGTCAAAAGGGCTTGCTCAAGGTTCAAGATGTTCCTGACCACAAAATACCTCTTCAATCTGCTGCTACTGCTCAGTCCACAGGAAGTGACCAAGGATTTTTGAGGTGTATGTGAAAGACTAAGGGCCAAACTAACAAATGCCTTTGCATAAAAAAAAAATGAAGGGCAACTTAAAATGCCATTCTAGCCTCCCGTGCTGCAACAAATAGTCAGGAATGACACTTCTGATTCCTTTTTTTTTTGTTTCCCAGCAAAGATATCCTATTGTTCATTTTGCATTTCTTCTTTCATGTTTTTGACTGTTTGTTACTAAAGACTAATAGTCAGGAATGACACTTCTGTTTCCTTGTGTTTTTCCCAGTAAAGATATCCTATTGTTCATTTAGGATTTCTTCTTTCATTAGTTTTTTGACTGATTGTTACTTCTTTCATTAGTTTTTTGACTGTTTGTTACTCAAGACTTTTCCAATCTGGGCATTATATCAGACTTTGTCCTGAGCAGTTCTTGTCATTCTCTCTAATACCTAGACATTTTATGTAATGCCTAGGAAAAGTATAGAACAACGCAGATATTTCATACCTTGCCTGAAAATGACAGGGATTGTATACATTGCCTAGGTATTCTATAGAATGCCGGGTTTTCATACATTGCCTTTAACATATATATTTACACACTCACATATATTTTTACATATTTATTACACTTTTTTATATACTTCATATAATATTTCTTTATATCGTTTTTTAAACATATATTCATTGGTTGGCAAATTTTTTCATTATACTCTTTGTCTATTAAGAAAATATGTTTTAATGAGATTTGCACATGTATGTATTGTATTAATTTGGTCCATCTATCACGTTATTTTATTATCTTTCTGTGAGTTACATAAGGGAAGCGCCCCCCACTAAAACATGATATGTCCTCATTGTAAGGCTCACCGGTGGGTGCGTTCCACAGTGGAGAGCACTTTTCATCTTGTATGCGTCTCTGTTATTTATTTACTCCCGGTGTGCTCCACAAAGGAATGCATTTCTCACTTCATATGAGTCTCTGTTACTGGTATGCTCCCAGGTGTGTTCTACTGTGGAATGCAAACTGACATCATTCTCCTGCATCGGACTGCGCAATATGTTGACGCACTCTGATAACAGGATATGATGTCAGCTGTTGACTTTCAATTGGTTCCAACATGATTTAAATACATGATTTAAATGCATTTACAGATCAGACTACATATTCCCTTGACAAAGAAGGCGAAACGCGTGTTGAGGGTGATCCCTGGCTATATAGGTTGGTAACTCCTTATTTTATTGATTGTATATGATCGTGCCATTATACTACTAGATTGTATACCATAGTGATTTTGGGAATACTATTTCTTAATATAACAAAAGAGATTTGTAACTTTATTATCTCCTTTCCTTACATCTACTTCAAATTAATTTATATAGTAGTATTTGTCTGCACATTTATACTGTATGTCAGAGTGAGATTACATCCTGCTACTTGAGATTATATGCTGCTATTTGTCTGTACATCTATTGTCAGAGTGAGAGTTGAATTTATATGCTGCTAATTATCTGTACATTTACATGTCAGAGTGAGACTACATGCTGCTACTTGAGATTATATGCTGCCATTTGTCTATACATTTATTGTCAGAGCTAAATTTGCACTTATGCGCTTTAATATATATGCAGATTAATTATACATATACATACTCTTTTGATACAGAAAGATTGTGATTTACTACATACAGTATCTCTACTTAAATTATGTATGTGTTTAATGTGTAGTTCCCTTAGTAATTAGTTAATCATTGGACATTTTTGATATTCCATCTAAAAAATTTGTTCAAATTATTTTTTTCTATATCCTGTATTCAATTATTCAATCTCATTTATGGCTTAAAATATTTAAGGACTTACAATAGATTTTATATACAACTATAAAGGGTACTTTACACGCTGCGATATCGGTACTGATATCGCTAGTGAGTGTACCCACCCCCGTCGTTTGTGCGACACGGGCAAATTGCTGCTCGCGGCACACAACATCGCTAACACCATCACACTACTTACCTGCCTAGCGACATCGCTCTGGCCCACTATCCACCTTCTTTCTAAGGGGGCGGTTCGTGCGGCGTCACAGCGACGTCACGCGGCAGCCGTCCAATAGCAGAGGAGGGGCGGAGATGAGTGGCCGGAACATGCCGCCCACTTCCTTCCTCATTGCCGGTGGATGCAGGTAAGGAAATGTTCGTCATTCCTGCGGTGTCACACGTAGCGATGTGTGCTGCCGTAACATCGTACCTGCAGCAGCAACAATATTAAGGAAATGAACGACGTATCAACGAGCAACGATTTTTCGTGTTTTTGCGCTCATTGATCGTCGCTCATTGGTGTCACATGCTGCAATGTCGCTAACGGCGCCGGATGTGCGTCACTAACGATGTGACACCGACGATATATCGTTAGCGATGTCGCAGCATGTAAAGCACCCTTAAGTATTTTAGATTATTTAGTCAGATAAGCTTTTGTTGTTTCCAGATCATTTCTCCTTTTTATTATTTTGATAATGATGAAATAATTTTTATTATAATTTTTTCAATACAATTCATATATTTTATTATCTTTGTATGTAGTGCATTATCTCTATAGCTTTATATAACTAGTGTCATTAAAGGGGCTGTCCGGTCTAAAATGATAAGTCTACACTCACTCTATGTGTCTATGGTGTCCACATGGAGAAGCTTAGTGCAAGAGAGCTGATATCAGCTGTTAAGGTCCTTATTATTAGCAGAACGTCTCTGCCAGTTCCCTTTAACCTAGATTTACAAGGTGTCATACCAGATTATCATATATAATTGAAGACACAGACTGTACTCTGCATATTTCTTTTCAGAGCGACAACGTGAACAAGCCCATGTTTATATGGTCGAAACGTTGTGTATATCTGTCGCAAAGAAATTAATTTTTCACCTATTTTGTAAAAATATTTAATAAATTATAACACTTTTTGCAAGAAATACATTGAGAGTGCGGTGATTTATATAGACTGCCCATACTAAAAAATAGCCGAGGATTGTTGCATCCATTTGTCCAACTGCATTTGCCCTACAAATACAAATACACTTTTGCTTATTTATTTGTAACTAGCTGTACTACCCGGCTTCACCTGGGTTAATAACTGCTGTTAACAAAATAGAATGTATTAACATTCCCGGGATAGAATGTATAAATAGAATGTATTAACGCCCGGGATAGTAACTGTCTCTCTGTTTCTCTCCCATTCTCTGTCTGTCTCCCCCTCTGTATATATCTCGCTGTCTCTCTCTCTATCTCTTTGTCTGTCTGTCTCTTTTCCTGTCTGTCTCTGACTGTCTCCGTCTGTCTCAATCTCTTTCCTGTTTATCTATCTCTTTCCCTGTCTGTCTATCTATCTCTGTCATTTTCCCTTTCTTTCCCTGTCTGTCTCTTTCCCTGTCTGTCTCTTTCCCTCTTTCCCTGTGTATCTTTGTCTTTCTCTTTACCTGTCTTAGTCTGTCTCTAACCCCGTCTGTCTCTTTCCCTCTCTTTCCCTGTCTGTCTGTTTCCCTGTGTCTGTCTCTGTCTCTTTGTCTGTGTCTGTCTCTTAATCTGTCTCTCTCTTTCCCTGTCTGTCTCTTTCCCTGTCAGTCTGTCTCTTTGTCTGTGTCTGTCTCTTTGTGTCTGTCTGTTACCCTGTCTATCTCTGTTTCTTACCGTCTGTGTCTGCCTCTTTTTCTGTCTGTGTCTGTCTCTTTCCCTGGCTTCATTGTGACACGCCAACATTCCATATAAGGGCGTGGCTGCGCATTCTTATGAAGTTCTGGCTGCACTGTGGCTCCCAGCTCCATTCGCTTTAATGGAGGCAGGTTTTTTGGGGAATAACTGTAAAGCGCGGGGTTACAATTTCCCCTCAAAACATAGCCTATGACGCTCTCGGGGTCCAGATGTGTGAGTGTGCAAAATTTTGTGGCTGTAGCTGCGACGGTGCAGATGCCAATCCCGGACATACACACATACATACAGACATAAACACACACATACACACATTCAGATTTATATATTAGATAGAATAAAAAGCAAATAAAATAAATATAACTTCAGTGTTAGACAGGGAGTGTTGCTTTTCACAAGTGATTGTACTGAGTTTTTTCATTTCTGGTGCAATTTTTTTTTTGAAGGAGATTTTTTTTTTTAAATACTAAAGAAACATTTAGCTATGACTGTCTACTTCACGTATGTGCGTCGCAAAGATTTTTTTTTTTGCACCTTTGTTTTACTGGTCATATTTTAAATTAATACACGCTACACCAAGGCAGTGCACTATTTCAGGTGAGGGCTTTATGGTAATTTACTTATCTAACATTTCTCATTTTGTCATTTTTAGGAAGCAGCTTAATTTTTGTTGATATTTTCTTTTAATTGAAGACATTTATTGTACATGTTTGTTTTTGCACACTTATTTTTCTAGTTTAGTTTGAGAACTGTACACAACACACCTGTATTACTTCCACATTTTGCATTCGGTATATGTAGCTACCTAGAATATTTTGTCTTCTTCAAAGTTTTTATTGTAAAATTATTGACTCAATGACAGTTTTCCATTATTAGTCCATTTGAAGGTGAAATTGCTGTGTCATTTTGATGGCTATATTCTGGAAACATTTTACAACTAAGTAATGTCAAGCAAATAATGTGGTCTTCCAATGTACTAAGTAGAGATAAACGTAGATTATTATATCAACTTAGCTTTATTGGTTTCCTACTGAAGAGAACGGAGGGGAAGGGATTATTGAATAAAAAGTACTTCTTTCCAGTTGAGTTATTCCAGTTAATAGAAAGTTGATGTCTGGAGACTTTGATAAGCAGTACCTTTTTTTGAGAAAATATATGGCAAGGAGACAGAAGCTGACACATTGACAAATTGCGTGTTCAACACATTTCAACTAATTTTTTTGAAGATACTTTACAGAACTTTCCAGAATATCTAGTTTTGGAAATAGGTATTGCACTGTATATTCTATAACTATTAACCCCTTCAAGACCTTGGACATACTCATATGTCCTGGCCTGGAGGTAGTTCCCGACTAAGGATATGTAGGTATATCCTGGCAATCATGATTACATGCAGATGTCTGCTGTTTCTAACAGCTTGACACCAGAACTAATCCCCGCGAGGGGTGATGCCACCACCCCGCTACATAGATTGCTGTGATTGGCTGTTCAACAGTGATTTCCATGAAATTGCCTGAAACATTGAGATCCAGCTATGACCTTTGTTCAAACAGCGCTAATCATAGGTTGGAGCCTATCAATGGAGGCGTCACCACCTCCAGCACTGATTCTAAAAATTGTGCTATGACGCACAATCACTCCAATTAGTGAGCAAATCGTCGATTTGACCCCTCATTGACCACTCTCCTCAGCCTCTTACCGAAATAGACATGAGGAGAGCGGTCACTGTGCCATTCTACAGCTCATCTTCCTGGGATTTGTTGTGATACAAGCAATTTTGGCTTGTGACAACACTGCCTTTACTGCCTTTGCTGCTGCTGTTCTTGTGAGTAGACAGAATAAAGAAGAGTTACTTGTTCCTAAACTCCTCCTGTCACTGCTCTTTTCCAGGGAACCCCAATACCCCCTACCTTTCCCCCCGGTACTTGATCGCTTCAGTTTGGGCAGTTTTGGGTTTTTTTGCACCATGTCCGTGCGTGCAACCTGCAGCCACCGAGTGCTGAGCAGTGACACAGATCACTGATCAGCGCCCATGCTCAATTTTGGCCAGGACGGATTTTTTTGTCCTCCCTCTTATTGCACCTCATCTGTGTGTGAATGTCCTACAGATGCCAAGCCACTGATCAGTGCCACAAATCACTGATCGGTGTCTCTGCTCACTTTTTGCGAACTTTTTTTTTTGTCCTTTTTGCACCACATCTGTGTGTGCATCCTGCAACCGCTAATCCAGTTGTTGTTTTTTGTTTTTTTTTTAAGTAAAATAAGAATCAAATAAAAATAATAAATTAGATTTGTTAGGGACAGAAAAACTATATAATAGTAATCCTTGTCTACCACAGTATTTTAACTGAATATAGTTAGGGTTATTGTAAGTTGCAGGTGCTCAGTACCTTTTTTTTTACAGACGTTCATTTAGTAAGTTTTTTTATTTTATCAAATTTAAATATTATTCTTTTTATTTTCTACTTTTCTTTCTAGATTCTTATTTTTTGCACTTCTAAGATGTAAAAAAGTTTGCACTAAATACTCTCACGCGCATGCACACATGCACGTACACAACTGAATAAAATTTGGCTATTTGACATACACATACATCACAAACACACAAAAAAGTCCCATTCATCCCAAAGATTGTATTCAGTCGAGGAAGCTTAATCTTCACAGGTGCATAGTGAAGAAGCCAGAGCTGCGGCAATATTGAGATGCTATTATTTTATATGAAACTCCACTGTTCCGAATGGCTATGACCTGTAGATGTTTTGAGGCCTCCACAAATTTTTGCACTGTAATGATAATTCACAATGTCTCCCCCCAGGTGACCCCAATTTTGACTGACTATTTAAAATTCAGCTGATCATGGATTACTTGAGCAACAAGTTTACAGAAGTGTACATTCCCCAAAGGGAAGTTTGTGTTGCATGGATGAGTCCCTTATCCACTTCAAGGGGAGGCTGAAATTCAGGCAGTACTTGACCAGTAAGAGCGCAAAGGCAAAAAAACCCAAAAAACTGTATATGTAAGGCACCAAAAGCCCCTTATATGGAAATATAATAATATTCATAAAGGCAAGCATATGGCAGTGAAGAACAGGTATAGTATTACTACATATAAGATGCAGAGACACATAAAAACACATAAAATAGCACTAAAAGTGCGTCTTACCCAGCCCTTATCCATATCAGAATAAATAAAGGTAATAACAATGCAATCCCCCTGAAATACTTGTAATCCAGCTAAGGACACAACCTAATAAAGACATAACAGATGGAAATGAGTAGTGGTACAGGAATATCAAAACACTTCAATATAGGAGTCAACCAAGCATTGAATACCTGACCAGGCGATACCTACAAACTCAAATACAAAAATATATATACTAAAATAGAGACATGTGAACATGGAGCTGCAACCAGATTGTGCCCTCAGGGAGGGCATTACGCCACGGTACCCCTGATGAACTCATCTTATATGGCGTAACGCGTAGGGAAGTTGCTCTCCCCCACCACTCCTTGAGGGCACAATCTGATTTCAGCTCTATGGTCACACGTCAATATATTGGAATATATTTTTTGTATTTGACTTTTTAGGTATCTCCTTGTCAGGTATTCAGTGCTGGGTAGACTCTTATACTGAAGTGTTTGGATATAACTGTACAACTAATAGTCTAGTATTTTTGGTGTAGACATCATGCATGCATTACTTATTTCCATCTATTTTGTCTTTATTCGGTTGTGTCCTTAGCTAGAATACAAGTATTTAAGGGGGACTGCATTGTTATTATCTATATTTATTCTGATATGGATAAGGGCTAGGCAAGACAGACCTTGTAGTCTATCTTAAATTTTAAGTATTTTTATGTTTATCTGCAACTTACCTTATATGTAATAAAAAAAAACTTGTTGTTCACTGCCATATGTTTGCCTTTATGCCTAAAATTATAGTTCTATATTGGGTTTTTGGTGCCTTAAATATACAGATCTTTTTTTTCTCCTTTGCCCTGTTGGGTTTCATGTATATGCCACAGGTCCATTAGTAACTGTCCCTCAGACCTTGATCCCTGAAGCTGGATTTTTTTTTTATTTTTTTTTTTTAGCAAAAACGTATTGTACAATATAGTTCATTGTATGTCCAGTAAGGTGTACAAATTATAGAGCCATGTTATTTTCTAGTTGTTACAAGGTTTTTTTTTCCGGCATTTTTCAGAGTTCCCATGTGTCTGCTGCATTTCCATTTTTTTCTCCTGGTGTGCAGCATGAATAGTGTTGGTAAAATGTAAGACATTTCAAACTGTCTTAGACAATTTTATAGCACACTTTGAAGAAGATATAAGAATCTATTTATTATCATATTGAATGGGTTTCTAAAAAGATTACAAAGAAAGTAATAAGCAAGCATATTCAATTTAAAAGCTCCAAAGAGCTTTATTTTCTTCAGAGCAATGCTGTCAATACTATCAAGAAATATATATGTCTTTGGAACTGTAGACATAATATTAGCCAGTCAGTCAGAAAAAAATGACAGATAATTCATAAAAAGTTTTGTCTGAGTGCTGGAACAAGAACATCCTTAAGACCAAGGTGACCTTGAAACTTCATATGTAAACTTAAATAGTATACATTTACATACGGAAGTGGCCAACCTAGCTAGCCATTCTCCACTCTCCACTAGGTTTTTGGGATCATCCTACTGCTCACTACTACAACGTTGATGCTAGAACCTCTGATACAAGTGCAACTGGGTTGTCTGGAGCCCAGAGAAGGAATTCACTTTTGGGATCCACCCTTCAGTTATATACAAAAACCTGGTAGCCATTATCGCTGTTAAAGTGGAGCATCAACAGGAGGCTCCTTCACAACTACTGGTTGCACACAATAACTGGGATATACAATTATGGTAGTTTGTATAAAAGACGTTCATTTGGTGAAAAAAAGTTATCACCGTTTCACAGGTTAGGTAGATGATAACTTATTGGTCAGTGGAACCCGACCATTGGAAACCGCACCGATCAGACGAATGGGGAACGTTTATCCCTGACACAGCACTTTTATTCCCATTTCAACCACTTCTCGACCTTGGGCGTATTTATTAGCTTGATTAATCAATATTACAGTATGTAATTTTTATTATATTCACTCCTAGTATATTGGAAAAAGTCAAACTTGTCTGTATAGCTTTTTAATCAAGAACTCACTGTGTTGACATGGGGTGATGGGGTCACTCACTTTCTTTGCTTCAGCGAGGTAGATACAGAAGCACTGTCACTTTAAAGTCTAGCAAGTTTATTTAAACAGCATAAATTGCATTCCAGCAACATAATATGAGTCTTCCTTTGGCATTACAGGAACATAAACATCATAGGGTATTACAGTCTGTTTACCTCACTGGTACAACAGCACATGTTCAGATAGACTTCTCCACATTTGTACCCCAATGGAGCTATCAGCTACCATTTACTAACCCTGGACAGTATTCACACATGGATTTAAAGTCCATTACGTTCAGGAGTTTAGCAGCCTCCATACACACTGACTCCTCTCAGTGCACCACAACTCCACTCAAAGGCGCCTTCTGACTGACCATGTGCCAAACAAACAGACACCATTAAAATATATGAGACACACCCATTGGTGGAGGTATTTGGATAGCCAGACACTCCCATAACTCTAGCTATCTGTAACCTTTAAGCTGGGTTCACACATAGCGACAACGACGTCGCTGTTACGTCACCATTTTATGTGACGCAACAGCGACTTTGTAAGTCGCTGTTATGATTGCTGCTTAGCTGTCAAACACAGCAGACGCAGCAGCGATCAAAACGACACGCGTCGTTGTGCTACAACATGTGCAGAGAGCAGGGAACCGCGCACACTGCTTAGCACTGGCTCCCTGCACTCCTAGCTACAGTACACATCGGGTTAATTACCCGATGTGTACTGGAGCTACATGTGCAGAGTGCAGGGAGCCGCGCACACTGCTTAGCGCTGCCTCCCTGCACTCCTCGCTACAGTACACATCGGGTTAATTACCCGATGTGTACTGCAGCTACATGTGCAGAGAGCAGAAGCCGGCACTGGCAGCGAGAGCGGCGGACGCTGGTAACGAGGTAAATATTGGGTAACCAGGGAAAGGTCTTCCCTTGGTTACCCGATGTTTACCTTGGTTACAGCTTACCGCAGCTGCCAGACGCCGACTCCTGCTCCCTGCTCGCTTCATTTCGTCGCTCTCTCGCTGACACACACAGTGATGTGTGCGTCACAGCGGGAGAGCGGCGACCAAAAAATGAAGATGGACATTCAGCAACGACCGGCGACCTCACAGCAGGGGCCAGGTCGTTGCTGGATGTCACACACAGCGACAGCGACAGGACGTCGCTGCAACGTCACAGAAAATGGTGACGTAGCAGCGACGTCGTTGTCGTGGTCGCTGTGTGTGACACCACCCTTACCCTGAATGCATGAACACAACTTGTGACACTATAGGTCCCAGGAAAACCTCCAGCTTTACAACCCAGAGGACAACTACCTTTGTGATACATACCAGCCACTCACACTGTAGTCGATCATCATCTAACAACTGCTTGAAGCAAGGTTAAAGCTCCACTAATATCATATATATTCTTAAAGACAATTGGGTCATAAAATACAATGTATGCCATAAAATACAGGGTGGGCCATAAGTATGGATACACCCTAATAAAAAAGAGTAAAGTTGACTTCAACATGGCAGCTTTCACCCGGCCTGAACTGATTTGCCCCTCCCATGAACTAATATGCCACAAACGGTAGGGTGATATCAGCCACCACTTCTATTTTATCATTTTATACTTATGGCCCACCCTGTACATTACTGTAAACATACAATTTATTAACCCCTTTATGATGGGGTCAATGTATATTTTTTCATGTTTTTTTCTCCCCTTCTTCCCAGAGCCATAACTTTTTTATTTTTCTGTCCATATAGACATATAATGGCTTATTTTTTGCCGGATGAGTACTACTTTTGAATTACTACTTTAATTTTATCAACGGTATATAGGAAAATGATGAAAAAATGCAAATAGGGAGAAATTGTGTAAAAACACAATTCTGACATTTTTGGGAGGAATTGTTTATACGGTATATATTTTGTGGTAAAAATGAACACTCAAAAATATTCTCATTAGTGTGATTACAGCAATACCAAACTTATCCAGTTTCTTAAATTAATTTAGTGGTAAAAAAAAAAAATTCTGAAGTTTGCAAAAAGAAAATTGTGGGATTGTGTTGCCATTTTCCAAGACCTGTAAATGTTTCCTTTTTTTTTGATGGAGCCATGTGATGGCTTATTTTTTGAAGGGAGAGACTATGTTTTTACTGATTCGAATTGGGATAAATATAATGTTTTCATTGCTTGTTAATTTTTTTTTGTGGTATTACAAGGACCAAAAATATGTGATGTTGGCGCTCTTGATTTTTTTTTTGTATACAATGTTTACAGGGTTAGTAATTATCAGTTAAATAATTTTTGTAAGATCAGACTTTTCTGAACGCGGTTGAAACCATAAGTATATTTTATTATATTTCTTTTTAATGGGGCAAAAGGGGAGGGAATATGAACTTTTATTTTATGTAACTCTTATATTATTTAAAAAATATAAACAGTTTTTTTTACTTTTCACTATTTTTAATAGTCCTCTTAGCGGACTATAACCTGTGATTATCTGATCGCTTGTGCTATATAGAGCAATGCATTAGCATTGCTGCATATAGCAGAAATCACAGTCTCCTTTGAAGCTACACTGTCTAATATAATAATTGAAAATAATCTCCAAATACATGTAACAGAAATCCACTGTCATATCCAATTGGAGTAATGAGTTAAAAGTTGACTTTTATTAATGTTACTAGAAGGTGGCCCGATTCTACGCATCGGGTATTCTAGAATTTACGTATTGTGTAGTTCATGTATGATTTTTGTTATATATATATATATATAGATGTTGTTGTGTGTAGTTACCAAGTGTTTGTGTAGGGCGCTGTACATGTTCTGGGTGTTGTCTGGGTGTGGCGGGGGGTGAGAGCGGTGTTGTATGTGTGTTGCGTGTGTTGCGTTGTTTGTGGAGCGCTGTGTGTCTGTAGCGTTGTGTGTGTTGCGCGGTTTGTGTGGGTGTGGTGTGTTTTGGGGGGAGGTATGTTTTGTGCAATGTGTGTGTTGTGCGGTATGTGCGTATATTTATGTATGCCGCGGTGTTTGTGTGTTGGGTGTTGTGTGTGTGCGGCATTGTCTGTGTGTGTGGGTGTCTGTGTATGGCGGTGTTTGTGGTTCCCAGTGTGTGTGTGGTGTGTTGTGTGTGTGTGTTGGGGGGAGGTGTGCACCTCCCATCGTGCTCCATCCCCCATGCTGCGCACCCCCCATCGTGCCCCATCCCCCATGCTGCGCACCCCCCATTGTGCTCCATCCCCCATGCTGCCCACCCCCCATCGTGCTCCATCCCCTATGCTGCGCATTCCCCATCGTGCTCCATCCCCGATGCTGCGCACCCCCCATCGTGCTCCATCCCCCATGCTGCGCACTCCCTATCGTGCTCCATCCCCCATGCTGTGCACTCCCCATCGTGCTCCATCCTCCATGCTGCGCACTCCCCATCGTGCTCCATCCCCCATGCTGCGCACTCCCCATCGTGATACATCCCCCATGCTGAGCACCCCCCATCGTGCTACATCCCCCATGCTGTGCACCCCATCGTGCTCCATCCCCCATGCTATAATAGTTCTCCTATTATACTCAGAGAGGAGTATAATAGGAGGAATATAATAGGAGGAGTAGTCCTGGGGGGAGAGGAGTATAATGCCGGCTCCCTGCACATATGTACCGGGAGTCGGTGTACGCTGGTAACTATGATACACATCGGGTAACTAAGGGACCTTAGTTACCCGATGTGTATAATGGTTACCAGCATTCACCGGCTCCGTCAAGATCCCAGCATCGCAAGGTTATGTCTGGCGATGCGTGCGGAGGGCCGGGGCAAGCGGCCAATCCATGCGGAGGGCGTGGCCAGGCCGAGGCGAGCGACCAATCCGTGGGGGGGGCGGAGTCAAGGCGAGGCGAGCGGCCAATCCGTGCGGGGGCGGAGCCATGGCGAGCCCAGCGGCCAATCAGCTTTGTGTCACCGTAAGGACACAATTTTGGAGCAAGACAGACAGACAGACAGACAGACAGAATAAGGCAATTATATATATAGATTAAGAGGCTCTATAACAAATATTTTAAAAAATAAATTAGATTATAATATGAGAGCTGTTAGGGCAATATAGTAGTATTGTATAGTTATTAGTGATGAGCGAGTACTAAAAAGCTCGGGTGCTCGAGGCTTGGGCCGAGCATCCCAAGATACTCGTGTACTCGGCCCGAGCACCAAGCCCAATGTTATCCTATGGGAGACCCGAGTATTTTTGTGAAATGACCCCCGGCAGCATGTAGAAACCATAAAACTGTAAATTAAAAAAAAAAAACGTGCGTGTGTGTGTAAGCGTGCATATATATATGCACGCGGAGTGGAGTGCGGGAGGGGCCGTAGCCGAGCGGGGAAGTGTCGGGCTAAAGGCACGGTCATGCTGTGAGGGCCGGCCAATCACTGCAATTCCACAAGTAACAGGGCTGTGGCATTGCAGTGGTCTGCCAGCCAATCCCAGCATAAGGGCTGGCTCTAAAAAGAGCGCCAACATGAAGACCACGAGTACAGCACGAGTATCGCGAAATTACTCGTTACCCGCCGAGTAGCCCGAGTACAGTGATACTCGTGCGAGTACCGAGTAGTAACAAGCATACTCGCTCATCACTAATAGTTATCACTAGTGATGAGCGAGTATGCTTGTTACTACTCGGTACTCGCACGAGTATCACTGTACTCGGGCTACTCGGCGGGGACCGAGTAATCTCGCGATACTCGTGCTGTACTCGTGGTCTTCATCCCTGCATGTTGGCGCTCTTTTGAGAGCCAGCCCTCATGCAGGGATTATCTGGCAGACCACTGCAATGCCACAGCCCTGTTAGTTGTGGAATTGCAGTGATTGGCCGGCCTGGACAGCGTGACCGAGCCTTTATACTGGCGGGCGCGCTGTGCTCTGCTCACAGCCATCCAGACAGTCAGTGCAGGGAGAGTGTCGCTGCTTCAGGGAAAGGTTTACGGCCCTTTATAGTTAGTTCCGGAGCAGGGCTGCAAACAGTGTGACCAGAAGTCCTTCTCAGGACTATTCTAGTTGTATACAGGCAGGCAGGGTATAGCCAGGTCGGAGTACAGTAGCAGAGTCCTTCTCAGGACTATTGTTGCTATATACAGGCAGGGTATAGCCAGGTCGGAATACAAGCTAGTGACCAGAAGAGTCTAGCCAGGTCGGAATACAAGCTAGTGACCAGAAGAGTCCTTGAGGACTATTGTAGCAGTATACAGGCAGGCAGGCAGGCAGGGTATATAGCCATTCCTAGTGGTGACCGTATACCAGCCTTCATCATATCTGGGGCTGGTGTACACAGTCTAAAACAATCCAGATAGTGTCAGACTTCTCAGTAATTGTCGCTCCTAAAAACCTGTTAGGTTCTTATTGCGTCCGTGCTTGCATTTAAAAACCGCACGTGTGTGCCTGTCGGTGGCAGCGTACAGGTGCACGTTTTGCACAAACTATTATATAACGCACAAGTGTAGTGTATAATACACGTCAGTCAGCAGTGTCTGATAGTGTCAGACTTCTCAGTAATTTTTTCTCCTAAAAACCTGTTAGGTTCTTATTGCGTCCGTGCTTGCATTTAAAAACCGCACGTGTGTGCCTGTCGGTGGCAGCGTACAGGTGCACTTGTGTGCGTTTTTCACAAACTATTATATAACGCACAAGTCTAGTGAATAATACACGTCAGTCAGCAGTGTCTGATAGTGTCAGACTTCTCAGTAATTGTCGCTCCTAAAAACCTGTTAGGTTCTTATTGCGTCCGTGCTTGCATTTAAAAACCGCATGTGTGTGCCTGTCGGTGGCAGCGTACAGGTGTACGTTTTGCACAAACTATTATATAACGCACAAGTCTAGTGAATAATACACGTCAGTCAGCAGTGTCTGATAGTGTCAGACTTCTCAGTAATTGTCGCTCCTAAAAACCTGTTAGGTTCTTATTGCGTCCGTGCTTGCATTTAAAAACCGCATGTGTGTGCCTGTCGGTGGCAGCGTACAGGTGCACTTGTGTGCGTTTTTCACAAACTATTATATAACGCACAAGTCTAGTGAATAATACACGTCAGTCAGCAGTGTCTGATAGTGTCAGACTTCTCAGTAATTGTCGCTCCTAAAAACCTGTTAGGTTCTTATTGCGTCCGTGCTTGCATTTAAAAACCGCACGTGTGTGCCTGTCGGTGGCAGCGTACAGGTGCACTTGTGTGCGTTTTTCACAAACTATTATATAACGCACAAGTCTAGTGAATAATACACGTCAGTCAGCAGTGTCTGATAGTGTCAGACTTCTCAGTAATTGTCGCTCATAAAAACCTGTTAGGTTCTTATTGCGTCCGTGCTTGCATTTAAAAACCGCACGTGTGTGCCTGTCGGTGGCAATGTAAAGGCTCCATATTGTCCCTGGATAGAGATGTGCATGAGGGCCTCAAAACATTGTTCCCATTGCAAAGGAGCGGGTCTCCTGTCGTTGTAATGCCCATTCTGAAAGAATGGGCGAAACAATTTAACACTGGGGGTATACCTGAAACAACGGCCTAACTATTGTAACGGTCATCATGATGGCGCATGAGGAGAAGGAGGAGCAGTCCAGTGATTAGCCAAAGTCCAGAAGTGTGTTACCATGGGTGAGTGGAGGTACATGGCAAATTCCCGTTACAAACTTTAAATTCCGCTGTCATTTGCTGGTGGTGTGGTGAAGTCTGGCCCAATCCAACCCTTGTTCATCTTGATCAGAGTCAGCCTGTCAGCATTTACAGTTGACAGGCAGGTGCGTTTATCTGTAATGATTCCACCTGCGGCACTAAAAACACGCTCTGACAAAACGCTAGCGGCAGGGCAGGCCAGGACTTCCAAGGCGTAGAGAGCCAATTCATGCCACGTGTCCAGCTTGGATACCCATTAATTGTAAGGCACAGAGGAATGTCGGAGTACAGTTGTTTGATCGGCAAGGTACTCCTTGAGCATCTGGGCAAACTTAGGATTTCTTGTGGCACTACCCCGCACCTCAGGGGCTGTGGTATGTGAGGGGCTGAGAAAACTGTCCCACATCTTAAAGACTGTTCCCCTACCTCTGGCGGATTGGACTTGTGCCCCTCTCGGCTGTACGCCTTGGTTGTCCACTGATTCCTGACCTATGCCGCTAGCGTTTTGTGAGGGGAATGCTTTGCCTACTTCCGTGACTATGGCCTTCTGGAACTGCTGCATTTTGCCTGACCTCTCCGCCTCGGGAATAAGAGACATAAAGTTCTCCTTTTAGCGTGGGTCTAACAGTGTTACCAACCAGTAATGATTGTCGGCCAAGATGTTCTTAACGCGAGGGTCACGAGTAGAGATGAGCGAACCGGTCCCGGTTCGGCTCGAGGTCGGCTCGCCGAATGGAGGTCCCGTTCGAGTTCGGTTCGTCGAACGTTCGACGAACCGAACTCGAACCAAAAGGCTATAATGGGAGGCAATCACAAACACATAAAAATGCATTATAAATGTACACAAACCGTTAATAAACATTGCCATAATACTTACCGGTCCTCGCAATCCCTTCTGCACTCTGTCTCCTGCCGCTATTCCATCCGATGATCGCTGAATCCTCCCGGTGACGGCACTGCCAGCAGAGATGCAGGACCTATCGTGACGTCAAAATAGCCATGTGACCAGTCACGTGGCTATTATCTCATTGGCTACAGACTGGTCACATGACTATGACGCGTCATGTAGGACCTGCGAGTGCATCTCTCCGGTACACGGTGCACATATGTGTATCACCGTGTACCGGCGACATGCTCTAGCACACGGTCGACTCCCCGTTCCGTTAGGGACCGGCTGACACAGCCGGTCATTAACGGAGATCACCGTTGCCATAGCGACGCAGTTAGCGGTGACGTCACCGCTAACCGCGGCTCCGAGAGCACCGTTGCTATGGTAACACGTCTGTCAGCGTTACCGCTGTTACCGCTGACAGCCAGCACTGATCACTCATGGAGTGAAGGCTGCACGCTGCTTCACGATTGTAGTGAGGATTGTAGTGAGGATGAGGTTCCCCAGCCCATGATGGGCTGGTGCACCTCATCCTCCTCACTACAATCGTCACTACTACTACACTAGTGAGGATTGTAGTGAGGATGAGATGCTCAGCCCATGATGGGCTGGGGAACCTCATCCTCACTACAATCGTCACTACTACTACACTAGTGAGGATTGTAGTGAGGATGAGATGCCTCAGCCCATGATGGGCTGGGGAACCTCATCCTCACTACAATCGTCACTACTACTACACTAGAAAGAAAGAAGACAGAAGAGCAGGATCGTGGAGGGCTGACAGGGGGTAATAAAGATGGAGTCTCTAATGTGTCTGTGTATTTATTTCTATTAAAGTATTTTTTCTCTGTGTGGTGTTTTTTTTAACCCTTTATTGGAGATTCTTAATGGCCGGGTCAAACTTGCCTGACATTAAGAATATCTGGCTTAATACTGGCTAGTAAAACAAAGCCAGTATTAACTCATGATTACCCAACAAGCCACCCGGCTCCAGGGCTGTTGGAAGAGTTGGATACCGCGCCAGATGATGGCGCTTCTATGAGAGCGCCATTTTCTGGGACGGCTGCGGACTGAAATCCGCAGCAGAGGCGCCCAGAAACCTCGGGCTAACCTGTGCTGCGGATTCCAATCCCCAGCTGCCTAGTTGTACCCGGCTGGACACAAAAATGGGGCGAAGCCCACGTCATTTGTTTTTTAATTATTTCATGAAATAAGTGAAATAATTAAAAAAAACGGGCTTCCCTATATTTTTGGTTCCCAGCCGGGTACAAATAGGCAACTGGGGGTTGGAGGCAGCCCGTGGCTGCCTGCTGTACCTGGCTAGCATACAAAAATATGGTGAAGCCCACGTCATTTTTTTGGTGGGCAAAAAAATTCTGCATACAGTCCTGGATGGAGTATGCTGAGCCTTGTAGTTCTGCAGCTGCTGTCTGCTCTTCTCCATACAGACAGACAGCAGCTGCAGAACTACAAGGCTCAGCATACTCCATCCAGGACTGTATGCAGAAGTTTTTTGCCCCCTGAAAAAATTATGTGGGCTTCGCCATATTTTTGTATGATAGGCAGGTACGGCTGCCCCCAACCCCCAGTTGCCTATTTGTACCCGGCTGGGAACCAAAAATAAAGGGAAGCCCTTTTTTTATTATTTCATGAATTTCATGAAATAATTAGAAAACAAATGACGTAGGCTTCGCCCCATTTTTGTGTCCAGCCAGGTACAACTAAGCAGCTGGGGATTGGAATCCGCAGCACAGGTTGGCCTGAGCTTTCTGGGCCCCACTGCTGCGAATTGCAGTCTGCAGCCGCCTCAGAAAATGGCATTTTCATAGAAGCGCCATCTTCTGGCGCTGTATCCAACTCTTCCAGCACCTGCCTGCTATACCTGGCTAGCATACAAAAATATGGCGAAGCTCACGTCCTTTTTTTGTAGTTTTTTGGCAAAAAAAATAAAAAATGCTTCCCTGGATTTTCCATTGCCAGTGAAGGTAACACCAAGCAGTGGGGGTTAGCAGCCAGTAGCTGCTTGGATTACCCTTAGCTAGCAATACAAAAAATGCAGCGGGAGCCCATATATATTTTTTTTAATTATTTATTTAAATAACTAAAAATAAAATGGGCTTCCCTGTATTTTGATTGCTGGACATCACAGTGCTGTAAAAATAAATCTTTAAAAAAATGACGTGGCGCTCCGCGATATTTTTGATTCTCAGCGCAGATAAAGCAGACAGCTATGGGTTGCCACCCCCATCTGCCTGCCGTTACCTTGGTTGGCAATCAAAATACAGGGAAGCCCATTAATTTTTTCTATTTAAAAAATAGTTAAAAAAAAAATGACGTTGGGTCCCCCCATTTTTGATAGCCAGCTAGGGTAAAGCAGACGGCTGTAGCCTGAAAACCACAGCTGGCAGCTTTACCGTGGTTGGGGATCCAATGTGGAGGTCCCCTCAGGCTCTTTTTTATAATTATTTTATAAATATTAATAATTACACAATAAAAGTAGGGTCCCCCCCAAATTGGATCACTAGCCAAGGTAAAGCGGACAGCTGTGGTCTGGTATTCTCAGGGTGGGAAGGTCCATAGTTATTGGGCCTTCACAGCCTAAAAATAGCAGGCCGCAGGCACCCCAGACGTGGCGCATCCACTAGATGCGCCAATCCTGGCGCTTCACCCCAGCTCATCCCGTGCCCTGGTGCAGTGGCAAACGGGGTAATAAATCGGGTTGATACTAGCTGTAAAGTAACCTGAGATCAAGCCCAGCAGTTTGTGATGTCATGGCGTCTATTAGATACTCAACATCATAAACTGTCAGTACTAACAAAAAAAAAAATCGACAAAAGAAATTTATTTGAAAAAACAGTCCCCAAAACATTTCCTCTTTCACCAATTTATTGTAAGAAAAAAAATAAAGGGGTCCCACGACGACACTGGACCGTCTTGAATATGGGGGGGAGACACTCAGGAACGTATCCCCCATTTTCTAGGAGTGCGGACCCTTCATGTGAGGAGTGTGGGTGCAATGAATCTGCACTCACTCTTCTCGGGTCCACAGCAGCAGAGTCCATGTCGTAATGGTTGCTACCAAAGCTGCAATGCCCTGCTCATGAGGTAAGGGCATGCCTAATCAGGAGAACTACTGTAGAGGAAGCTCTGCTCACTGGTATATAGGTGCTCAGAGGTAATAATAGATAAAATTAGTGAGTAACCTCGGCACTCTAAATCTCCCAGACTAAGTCAGTAAGTCACAATGGATAGTAATGCAAAATCACTCTTTATTGGTCCGTATTAAGAAAAAATTTTTTTTCATAAGCATATATGTTTTTGTCCAAAACAAGTTACAAATGACGTTTCGGCCTGAGCCTTCGTCAGATTGGACTTATCTGCATGTAATTATGAAAAATGACAATAATCAGTATCACATAAGAGTGAGAGAACAATAACATAAACTCGAACAATGTAGAGGTACAATTGGGATGCAGCAAAAAAATTGCAACACAGCAAGAAATGAAACACATGATACAAATGTCATAATACAGTACAAGGACAATATAGTAATGACAAATATGGGGTCAGAGTAGACTTAGACAGCTCTTGTACGAAAGAGATGTCAATCATAAAGTAACATGTGCAGTAGGTGTAGAGCTACAGTATGCATGGCAGAGCTAATGGGTAGACCGACCATAGAAAAAGAATGGAGAAAAAAGTGGAGAAAAAAGTGGAGAAAAAAGTGGAGAAAAAAGTGGAGAAAAAAGTGGAGAAAAAAGTGGAGAAAAAAGTGAGAAAAAAATGTAGAAAAAGTGGAGAAAAAATGTAGAAAAAGTGGAGAAAAAATGGAGAAAAAGTGGAGCACCCTTTGGTGCCTTTCATGTGGCACTAAGGGGTGCTTAGCTTTGTATTTAGCCAAAAAAATGAAAAAAAAAATGACGTAGGGTTCCCCCTAGTTTTGTAGCCAGCTAGGGTAAAGCAGACGGCTGCAGCCTGCAGACCACAGCTGGCAACCTCACCTTGGCTGGTAATCCAAAACTGAGGGCACCCCACGCTGTTATTTTAAATTAAATAAATAATTAAAAAAAAAAACACGTAGGGGTCCCCCAAAATTGGATCACCAGCCAAGGTAAAGCAGACAGCTGGGGCCTGATATTCTCAGACTAGGGAGGTCCATGGTTATTGGACTCTCCCCAGCCTGAAAATAGCAGGCCGCAGCCGCCCCAGAAGTTGCGCATCCATTAGATGCGCCAATCCTGGTGCTTCGCCCCAGCTCATCCCGCGCCCTGGTGTGGTGGCAAACGGGGTAATATATGGGGTTAATACTAGATGTGTAATGTCACCTGGCATCAAGCCCTGGGGTTGGTGAGGTCAGGCGTCTATCAGATACCCGACATCACCAACCCAGTCAGTAATAAAAAAAATAGACGACAAACACATTTTTATTTGAAAAAACACTCCCCAAAACATTCCCTCTTTAACCAATTTATTAGAATGAAAAACAAATCCAGGTCTGGTGTAATCCAAAAGGTTGCCATGACGATCCACACTGTCCCAGTCAATGAAGAGCAGGATGTTCCCCATTGGCTGGGAGAGCAATGCAGTGACCTGAGCTAACATCAATGGGTCAGCCCAGGTCACTGCAGGGCATAACAAGTGCTGCTGTCAGCGAGGTACATTACCTGCGCTGATCTCCAGCACACTGACAGCCCCTGTCACTGAGTTCAATGACCGGCGCCTTCACACCAAGTATCGCGAGAGGTCCGTGACGTCACCGCTAGTCAGTCTCGGGTCGGAAGCGAGAGGTGATGTGACAAGCGGCGGCCATGGAGGACAGTGACAGCGCTTAAGTCGGGATGGCGGGACTTCATCACCGCAGGTAAGCCGAGCGGGACCATGTGTGTGTGTGTGTGTGTGTGTGTGTGTGTGTGTGTGTGTGTGTGTGTGTATGTATGTGTACATGCCGCGGGCAGGAGGGGGCGGAGCGAGCTGAGCGGGGAAGTGTGGGCTTCCTGCACGTAACTAAGATAAACATCGGGTTACTAACCAAAGCGCTTTGCTTGGATACCCGATGTTTATCTTGGTTACCAGCTTGTGGCAGGCTGCCAGCGATGGCTCCTGCACACTGTAGCTGTAAAAAGCCCTGCTTTTTGCTGCTAGAACCGTTCTCGAACGTATCTAGAACTATCGAGCTTTTGCAAAAAGCTCGAGTTCTAGTTCGATCTCGAACAGCCCCCAAAATCACTCGAGCCTAGAACTGGAGAACCACGAACCGCGAACCGCGCTCAACTCTAGTCACGAGACAGGCAGCTTACCATAAAGTCAGCCATGTGTGCCAGACTCTTAACAGCCATCACTTCAGTATCCTGACCAACACGATGACTGAACATGCTGTCCTCCTCCTCCTCCTCCTCATCATCTACCCTGTCCTCTGGCCAGCCACGCTGAACCGAGGATATGACTGCATGTCATATCCTCAATTTGGCCAGAGAGTTGCTCCATGTCTTCATCCTCCTCCTCGTCATAGTCCTCCACTGCACGTTGTGATGAGACGAGGCTGGGCTGTGTGTTATCACCCACACCCACTACTGTTTCTTGCTCAAACTCATCGCGCTCCGCCTGCAATGCATCATGGTTGTTTTTTGAGCAGAGACCATTTTAGAAGGCAGAGAAGCGGTATGGTGACGCTAATAATGTCGTCATCGCAGCTCACCATCTTGGTGGAGTCCTCAAAGTTTTGGCGGATGGTACATAGGTCGGACATCCATCTCCACTCCTCAGGTGTTATGTGTGGAGTTTGACCCATTTCCCGACGGCTTAGGTGATGCAGGTACTCAACAACTGCCCTCTTCTGCTCACATATCCTGACCAACATGTGCAGAGTTGAATTCCAACGCGTGGGGACATCACACACCAGTCTGTGAGCCGGAAGATGCAAATGGCGCTGAAAGCCGGCAAGGCCGGCTGAAGCAGTAGGTGACTTTCGAAAATGTGCAGACAGGCGGCGAACGTTTACCAGCAGATCAGACAGCTCTGGGTATGACTTTAGAAACCGCTGAACCACGAGGTTGAGCACATGGGCCACGCATGGAACATGTGTCAGCTGGCCTCGCCTCAAAGCCGCCACCAGGTTCCGGCCATTGTCACACACAACCTTTCCTGGCTTTAGGTTCAGAGGTGTGAGCCAGTGATCTGCCTGCTGTTTCAGAGCTGTCCACACCTCTTCTGCATTGTGGGGTTTGTCACCTATGCAGATTAGCTTCAGCACAGCCTGTTGCCGCTTCGCCGAGGCAGTGCTGCAGTGCTTCTGTGTCGCCCTGGACAAGCCAGGGGCCACAGAGCACAACACTTACACACCCCACACTCCCTGCAGGCATATCATAGTCAAAACACAAAATCCTTGTTGCCTTCCCCAGGGGCTGTTGTCCACACCAGGGGGTGGAGCCAGGCGGTTGGTCTCCACCCACCAAGGAGGAGGGAAAACACAGGCAGTGAGAGTTAAGCTAAGGAAGTTGAAGGAGGAAAGTAGTAGAGAGGAGAAAAGTGACAGCAAAGAGCCTGAAGTTGGTCCGGGTGTGTGGCCCGGACAGGACAGCAAGGTTGGCAGGATGTGGTGACCGTCTGCAGTGGAGGCCGATTGGAGTCTGCCGTAAGGACCGTGGACGGGTGGTGACCCGGCCGTACCGGACCGGTATACAAAGAGAAGCCAGCACCATTGGCAGGGGCCTTTCGGATCCCGGCAAGGCTTGGTGTCGCCGTGAATTTGCCAAATCCGTTAGTGAAGGGGACCTCAGGGTTTCCAAACAGCCAAGTCCCGATAGAAGGCAACCGTCCAACCGTGAAGGGGAGACACCGCCCCCGCCAAGGGCAACCGTCTCCCAGGGCCAGCGCCTGTGGGTAAAAGGGGCTCCTCCGGCCCATATCCAGGTCGGGGAGCGGGTTACCGGTGGGAAACCATCACTACCAACACTGAACTTAGGTGCAGGGAGAGACAGTCATCACTAACCTGCAGGGAGGAACAACCGCAGCCGTCCGAGGGACCTGTCCATCCAGCCACTTGTTTTACCGTGAACTGTGTCATCATCATTGGGCTGAGTGAGTACCTCCGTGCCGTGCGGCACAGCGCTGCCCCTGCGACCCTGCACCTCATCAGGCCCCGCAACCCGCCTGTCATCCATCTCTACCCCATCACTGGGCCCCGGGACAACCAAGCCCCCTACCCACGGAGGGGAGAAATAACAACAAAGCTGCTCCCTGTCACAGGCTCCCGGGATCCCCGTCCAGAGCAGCGGTGGTGTCCACACAATCACCACAACCGTGGGTGGCGTCACGGACAATATCCCCAAAACCCAAACGAACCCTTTTCACTCACGGGCGATGAGCGCCGCTCGAGTCCCCGGGATCCGGCCATCGCTCGAGCCACCGAGCAGCAGCAGCCGTAGAGCAGCGGCAGCCGGACCCGAGCAGTGGGAGAGCGCAGCGTCCCCTCCTCCGCCCGCGACACTTCCAGCTTGGGACTGGTGTGGAGGGTAAAGTGGATGAGGATGCGCAGGAGGAGGAGGAGGCTGAGGAGCATGACATTCCGGAGCTGTAGAGTGTGGGTAAAACCCTGACTGAGGTAGGGCCTGCAAAACTTGGTGTGTGAAGGACGTGTTCCGTCCCTCGCTCAGACTGGGTCCCAGCTTCCACAATATTAACCCAGTGTGACGTCAACGAGATGTAGCGGCCTTGCCCACATGCACTTGTCCACGTGTCTGTGGTTAGGTGGACTTTGGCTGAAACAGCGTTGTTCAGGGCACATGTGATGTTTTGTGACACGTGGTTATGCAATGCGGAGACGGCACACCGGGAGAAATAGTGGCGGCTGGGGACCGAGTAACGTGGGTCAGCTGCCACCATCAGGTCGCGGAATGCTTCTGTCTCAACCAGCCTAAAGGGCAACATTTCCAGCGCAAGCAGTCACGAAATGTTAGCATTTAGAAGTGTGGCATGTGGGGCGTTGGCAGTGTATTTGCGCCTGCGTTCAAAGGTTTGCTGAATGGATAACTGAACGCTGCGCTGGGACAAGGACGTGCTTGATGATGGTGTTATTTCTGCGTGGGCAACTGCAGGTGCAGATTGGCTCGCATGCACAACAAGCGAAGACGTAGCAGTGACATCAGCAAGCACTGCTCCTCGACTCTGTTGTACATCCCTCAAAGTCGGGTGCTTGGCTGACATGTGCCTGATCATGCTGGTGGTGGTCAGGCTGCTAGTTTTGGTACCCCTGCTGATGCTGGCACGGCAGGTGTTGCAAATGGCCTTTTTAGAATCATCTGGAGCCAACTTAAAAAACTGCCAGACTCGGGAAGACCTAACATTTGTACAGGCACCTTGTGTCGTGTTGTTCCGGGGAACACTTGCCTGACGTCTGCCTGGGGCCACCACCCTGCTTCTTACTGCCTGATTGGATGCTACGCCTCCCTCCCCCTGTGCACTGCTGTCCTCGCTCTGCATATCCTCCTGCCAGGTTGGGTCAGTTACTGGATCATCCACCACGTCGTCTTCCTCTTCCGCACCCTGCTCCTCCTGACTTCCTGACAATTGTGTCTCATCATCGTCCACCCCTTGTTGAGACATGTTGCCAACTTCGTGAGAACGTGGCTGCTCAAATATTTGGGCATCTGTACATACAATCTCGTCATGGCCCACTTCAACAGGAGCTGGCGAGAGGCCAGAATGTGTGAATGGAAACGTGAACGAACAGCTCTTCCGAGTGTCCAAGTGTGGGATCAGTAATGTCTGTGGACGTGTACTCCGGCCTGGTGGTAGGAAGGAGGATCAGGTTCTGAAATGTGCGGTGCAGTATCACGGCTACTGACACTTGACCGTGTGGAAGACAGAGTGTTTGTGGTGGTGCCAATCTGACTGGAAGCATTATCCGCTATCCAACTAACAACCTGTTGACACTGGTCTTGGTTCAAGAGCGGTGTACTGCTGCGGTCCCCAAGAATTTGGGACAGGACGTGCGAGCGAGTAGATGTGGCCCTTTGTTGTGGCGAAATTAGAGCTTGCACACGACCTCGGTCTCTGCCTGCACCACCATCACGTCCACTTCCTTGTTCGTTGACAATGCCCTTGCGCATTTTGCAATGCTGTGCTGATGTGTATTCACTAGACTTGTGCGTTATATCCAAGTTTTTGAAAAACGCACACAAGTGCAGCGGAAAGCTGCCACCAACAGGCACACACGTGCAGTTTTTAAATGCAAGCACGGAGGCACTAAGAACCTAACAGGTCTCTATCCAGGGACAACGTGGAGCCTCCCAATTTTTGGCTGCCCTGCCAAAGGGCTATACTACAATAGACCCACTTCCTTACAATGGGCACTTCAGGTTTACAGGCCCTCATGCACGTCTCTATCCAGGGACAACGTGGAGCCTCCCAATTTTTGGCTGCCCTGCCAAAGGGCTATACTACAATAGACCCACTTCCTTACAATGGGCACTTCAGGTTTACAGGCCCTCATGCACATCTCTATCGAGGAACAACGTGGAGCCTCCCAATTTTTGGCTGCCCTGCCAAAGGGCTATACTACAATAGACCCACTTCCTTACAATGGGCACTTCAGGTTTACAGGCCCTCATGCACGTCTCTATCCAGGGACAACGTGGAGCCTCCCAATTTTTGGCTGCCCTGCCAAAGGGCTATACTACAATAGACCCACTTCCTTACAATGGGCACTTTAGGTTTACAGGCCCTCATGCACATCTCTATCCAGGGACAATGTGGAGCCTCCCAATTTTTGGCTGCCCTGCCAAAGGGCTATACTACAATAGACCCACTTCCTTACAATGGGCACTTCAGGTTTACAGGCCCTCATGCACGTCTCTATCCAGGGACAACATGGAGCCTCCCAATTTTTGGCTGCCCTGCCAAAGGGCTATACTACAATAGACCCACTTCCTTACAATGGGCACTTCAGGTTTACAGGCCCTCATGCACGTCTCTATCCAGGGACAACGTGGAGCCTCCCAATTTTTGGCTGCCCTGCCTAAGGGCTATACTACAATAGACCCACTTCCTTACAATGGGCACTTCAGGTTTACAGGCCCTCATGCACGTCTGTATGCAGGGGCATTGGTGAACCTCACAATTTTGGACTGCCCTGGCAAAGGAAAATACTACAAAGACTCACTACCTCAAAATGGGCACATTAGACTCAGAGGCCTTTATGTACGTCTCTTCTCAGGGACATCGGAGTGCCACACAATGTTTTACGTAAAATCTTTCATGTATTAATCTCAAAAAGTAACATACATTAGCTCTATCTCACTATAGGGTATGTGCCCTTAACATTTCCGCCATGAAAATTCATTTTGGTGTCATTTTGGAAGGTTTTCTGGTGAGTCCGTAAAAATGGCGTAAAACGCGGACAAAATTGTTCACAGCTGTGACTTTTGAGTGATAAATGCTTCAAGGGGTCTTCCCCATGCTGTTGCCATGTCATTTGAGCACTCTTCTGAGACTGTTGTGCCATTTTTAGGGTTTCTCCATGCTGCCGGGGGTCATTTCACAAAAATACTCGGGTCTCCCATAGGATAACATTGGGCTCGGTGCTCGGGCCGAGTACACGAGTATCTTGGGATGCTCGGCCCGAGCCTCGAGCACCCGAGCTTTTTATTACTCGCTCATCACTAGTTATCACCCAATAATAACATTTAATAAGGAAAATTGCTGGTAAGAGATATCAAAAACCAACAAAGGGCACTGTAATGGTGGGTGAACAGATGAATTATGATCACTCAGCAAAACTGACTAATTCACACCACATGATTTTCGTCCTGAAAGTGGTCAGTAGTGTTTAATTTGCTGCTAAAAGAACGGATAACACTATTATAGCTTGTAGGCATGATTTCACTACCTAAGGCCATGTGCGCCTCAGAAAGTGACTTTTTCTCAAGGAAAATCTGGACCCTCTTAAAGAATCCCGCACCTGCGGTAAAAAACCGCACCAAACGGAATCGCCTCTAATTTGTCGTGGATTTGGCACAGTTTTTCTGCAGGTTGATCCCTGTGGATTTTTACCACTATCTATGGCAAAAACCGCAGGTACCTGCGGAAAAGAAGTGACATGCTCATTAATTCCACAGCGGAAAATCCGCACGTATTAAAAAAAACGCATTGTGTGCACAGCATTTTTTTATACCCATAGGTTTTGCTAGGGATTGACTGCAGAAATGTTAGACACATCTTCTGCAGCAAATCTGCGGCAAATCCGCAGTGAGCGCACATAGCCTAAATTAGATTAGTCTGGCATGACTTGTTTGTTACAAAAGTACTATCTTGAATCATCAGGGGCTAGCAGTATAGATTGGTATTGATATGTTGCTCATGATACTATTCATATGATAAGATAACAATGCAGTATGGTTATTGGTTGTGTTTGGTGGCAAAACCATCAGACTTGTAAATGCCAGTAAACCCAGCCCTCTGTCACCCATGGAAGGACTGCACCAAACTATGGCTGAAAGTAGGTTTAGCTGCAATTCCTCCGCTTGGCCAATCAAAATTCCACAATGGAGAGGCATGTCAGTGAAAAGTTGACATGTGACCACACTGGAAGCAGGGCATCACCGCCTCATCCTCCAAACAGATGCATCCATACATCATCATATTGAAGAGAGGGGCAGGAACGTCCACATCAGTGGCATCCTCAAATCAGAACGCCGTCTATATCCTCTAATAGAAATCAGAAGCAGGATCAATCATGTCCTCTATGCCTCCACCAATAGGAGAACACTGCATGTGGAAACCCCTCTGTGGTACCTCCCCCTTCATAGAAGCAACGATAACTCATCTATATTACCTCCCCCTTCATTGCACCCACACCATGGAAGATATCTATAATGTACAACCCAGGTGCACAATCCTTATATATGTATGTATGAGGTACCACAGATAATAGCTTATCAGGAAACTCAATGGGATGGCAAGATAGAAACAAAATAAAGCACCTTATACCTGCAATAACTATCTGTATGGACCCACAATAAAAATCATAGGCTGAGCTTCCAAGTAGCACTGCTATGAAAAGTACGGAGATCTTCAGCCGACCCCTGCTGTCATAGCAACCCATCGGCAACCTGCAATCATGCCACAGGCATGCCAATGGGAGCCTAAAATGGTGTATCCCCTTGGCAGCGTGTGTCAAATCCCACTGTTAGAGTTTGACAGTGGGATCTAACAGGCTAACAATTGCGTGTGAGTCAGGTCCTGGCTTTAATACATATCCATTACCTGCCGAGTGTTGAGCAGGCTTACCCCGTGAGCCCGCTACATAAATCCGCTCCTGTCTTGCACCGTACATGTATGGCGGATAATGTAAGATAACATAAAAGGGTTAATGATACATAAATGATAGTGTAAACAATAAATCATCTATATATATAATTGCCTTATTCTGTCTGTCTGTCTGTCTGTCTTGCTCCAAAATTGTGTCCTTACGGTGACACAAAGCTGATTGGCCGCTGGGCTCGCCATGGCCTCGCCCCCCCCGCACGGATTGGCCGCTCGCCTCACCTCGGCTCCGCCCCCCCACGGATTGGTCGCTTGCCTCGGCTTGGCCCCACCCTCCACATGGATTGGCCACTCGCTCCGGCCCTCCGCACGCATCGCCAGACATAACCTTGCGCTGCTGGGATCGTGACGGAGCCGGTGAACGCTGGTAACCATTATACACATCGGGTAACTAAGGTCCCTTAGTTACCCGATGTGTATCATAGTTACCAGTGTATACCGGATCCGTCAGGATCCCAGCAGCGCCAGACATAACCTTGCAATGCTGGCATCTTGACGGAGCCGGTGAATGCTGGTAACCATTATACACATCGGGTAACTAAGGTCCCTTAGTTTTCCCGATGTGTATCATAGTTACCAGCGTACACCGGCTCCTGGTACACATGTGCAGGGAGCCGGCATTATACTCCTCTCCCCCCAGGACTACTCCTCTTATTATAGTCCTCCTATTATACTCCTCTCTGAGTATAATAGAAGAACTATTATAGCATGGGGGATGGAGCACGATGGGGTGCGCAGCATGGGGGATGTAGCACGATGGGGGGTGCGCAGCATGGGGAGTGCGCAGCATGGGGGATGGAGCACTATGGGGAGTGCGCAGCATGCGGGATGGAGCACGATAGGGAGTGCACAGCATGGGGGATGGAGCACAATGGGGTGTGCGCAGCATCGGGGATGGAGCACGATGGGGAATGCGCAGCATAGGGGATGGAGCACGATGGGGGTGGGCAGCATGGGGGATGGAGCACGATGGGGGGTGCGCAGCATGGGGGATGGGGGATGATGGGGGGTGCGCAGCATGGGGGATGGAGCACGATGGGAGGTGCACACCTCCCCCCAACACACACACACAACACACCACACACACACTGGGAACCACAAACACAGCCATACACAGACACACACAGACAACGCCGCACACACACAACACCCAACATACAAACACCGCGGCATACATAAATATACGCACATACCGCACAACACACACATTGCACAAAACATACCTCCCCCCAAAACACACCACACCCACACAAACCGCGCAACACACACACATACACAACGCTACAGACACACAGCGCTCCACAAACAACGCAACACACGCAACACATATACAACACCGCTCTCACCCCCCGCCACACCCAGACAACACACAGAACATGTACAGCGCCCTGCACAAACACTTGGTAACTACACACAACAACATCTATATATATATATATATATATATATATATATATATATAACAAAAATCATACATGAACTACACAATACGTAAATTCTAGAATACCCGATGCGTAGAATCGGGCCACCTTCTAGTGTTATATATAATGATGTAGAAATAATAGATAAATATTCAATTCAGTCGTGTTAAAAATGTAAAAATAATTATGGTTTAGATAACATTATTCAAATCCAATCATGATTTGTTACTTCTCATTGTAACATATATGTGCATATCATGAAGTTTGATAGTAAGTTTTAATTTTATAATGTAGCTGTGTAATACATAAGTTTTATTAACTACTGTGATGGGGTAACTCACTCTGATTGAGATGTAAGGTAGCACTCAGGAACACATCCATTAAAAAGTCCAGCCATTTTTTTGACACATACTTAAACCACATTCCTGGTACAATAGGCACACGGTTTTCAAGTCCATTATACTTGTGGTATACCTGCTCAGGTTTGGATACACTTCTCAAATATCATGATTCTGGTCAGCGGTGCTCTATTCTACTGCAGACCCTATGCTGCGCCTTATATTTTTCCTTGATTCCTTTGTGGTGTGAGAGGGGTCTGTTCTTTGGAGTCTCGATACGGGTGATTGCTTCGCTTTATCTGGGAGCTGTTTCACCTGGAATGCCACCAGGGATAGTTCCTGTTCGGCAGTGTACGTCTCTGGTTCCGGTAAGTGTCTGACCTGATCTTGCCCCGCTACCTAGTTCCGCTGTCTCACTCCCGTCTCCTTACCTAATTATTTGATTTCTTGACTCCCTGACCTTGGCTTGTTCCCTGACTCCGACTCTGCTCAGCCCTTGTACTTACATGACCTCTCTGTTTACCGATCTTGGCTCCTTCCCCCGGCTCTGCTCGCTGATTTTGTCATTTACATTATTGCTTGGCTTTTGACCCCTGGCTTGTTTGACTGTCCTTCATTAGGTGTGTCTAGTGACACCTAGTGTACAAACCAGGCAGATAGACTCCACTAGTGTGCCTGGCGACACCTAGTGGTTTGGTGTCTAATTACTCGTCATCACAAATACAAATTTAATTTATAGGGTGTGTGAAAGAGAGATGGCAGCTACTTGCTTGTTTTGTCATATTCTATAAAATATTGTTTTATTTTTGGGAACCAATTATGTTAAGGTTGACATTTTGGTGCAGTTATTTTAGGAAGTCTTTTTTAAAGTATAAATTGTGGTTCAAAACAAAAAAATAGTTATAGTGTGTGTGGCGACGTGGGCCCCGAGCATATAGGGGACCATGCATCAGATAGCGGGATTGAGTCATACAGGAGCACTTTATCACTTCAAATGTCCATGCGGTTTATTTAAGCATCATAAACCACTGTTACACTGCATTAAAACATATTCACAAGGCTTCATACACAGTGTCACCGTGCCGGCATCACAGCCCTTACTCACTGACCTCTCTATTCAGGAGTCTCAGCACACTCCTCACATGGTCTCACCATGTGCTCCATCAGGTCCATTTTCTTCCTGGACCCTGGTAGACAGCCATGTGATCACCACCAGACACATGATATCCTCCCAGACACACCCCTGAGCAGGAGGCATGTGTATGGTCAGTCCCGCCCATTGCTTTCTGGGACTATCCCATGCATCTAGCCCTGAAACATTCTACCAAAAGACTCGTGGAACTACATGTCCCAGCAAAGAATCCAAGTTCATGGCAGAGGCACCGGCCACTTCCAAGGTTACCAAGTGCCATCTCACATGTACTAAAAACTGTATGGTTATTGAAAACGTGAAAATAGCAATAGAAGGGGTAATATAAAAGGAAAAAAAAACATATCAAGGCATGTGAAAATAATAAAATGATAGCCACAAAATGTAGCAGCACTCCCATGGGCACCAGCCGTCTGGCCAGTAATATCTCCAAATGCAGACCCCAATTCATATCCTTTGCCTTCAGCAAGTGTATTAGTAAGGAGGGAGTGTAGATATAGCTGCTGAACGTCAATAGTGACTTTTCGCTGAGACACTGCTGGTGTTTTCAGCATCCCCACACCTGTATGACAAATCATGGGAGGTGCCCCTTTCTTAAGCATGCATAGTTTGTTAATTTTCCGGGTTAAATAGTTATAACCATGTGGGAACGATCACATGATATTTACATATAAAATAAATGGCAAACTTACAAGAGTATATAATTACAATAGCATGAACATTCAGTAAAAGGCCAGGGTCATATGAGCGTAAATTCTCTCATTGAAGAGAATTGGATTTAATATGTAAATGACACTTGGATGAAACTCTGGTCAGATTTTGAGCAGAGTGTCAGCTTAAGCCCAGGACCTGGTCGCCACAACAGCATTGCCCTTCCAAAGGGTTAATGCTGAGCCTGGAGGTAATTGGGAGATCCATTGGCCAGCAAGTTTAACACCCAACGCAGTTCTCCCTCCGGCCAGCAGGGGGAGCTCTGAACCTGGGATTCCAGGGAGCATCCCCTTAAGCCTGGTCTGAGAGAGGAAGTAGTGTTCAGTCTGTAGAGAGCAGTAGGAGTGAACAGACGCAGAGTGAGCTGTCCTGTGAATCTGGGGCCTAGAGCTGGAGCAGCTTGGCCCAGAGAAGCAGGAGTAGCTGAGAGGCAGCAGAGAGACTCGGACATCGGAGTCTGTGGCCACCAGGGCTTAAAATACTCCCTGGTAGCCGAATCCGAAGGGCAGGAGAGCTGCAAGCACCTGGCCCAAAAACATCCCAAAAGTACAGCTGCAGCATCAAGGCCGGTGTGGATTCCAGCAGAGAAGCACCAGAGAGAGAGCCTGCGCAGCCTGCTACAGAGGGAAAGGGACGCACCAACAGTCCCAGCAGCACAGAGGGCCATTGCTGGATTCAGAGAAGCAGGGTCCTATCGTAACAAAGCAAAGTAAAGGAGTAGGCCTCATACTCAGCTGGCCAGAGAGATCACCCCAAGTACTTCCAGGCCGACCGGATCCCCATCACCACCTGTAACGGTCTCCCAGGACTGGACTGTTTCCAAAGTAAAGAGGAAAAGGTAAAGAGACTGTTGTTTATGCCTGGTTCTTTCATCGCCTGTCGGCCCTGCACCGTGTTAGCCACACAACCTCATAGACTTCCACGAGCACTAACAGTATCCCCGGGGCTCCGCTCCACCTGTGGGGAGCAGTACCACCATTGCTGCCATAACATCACCCCGGAGGCCTCACTCAGCAGCGGCGGCTTAATAGCCGCAGACCACAGGTGGCGTCACGAACACAACCATTAATAAGCAAGCCACATATTCTACTGACACCCACCAGGGCCACGGAGCAGGGCCCAGCCACCACTAACTACCACCGGACTAGTCCGGCCCGGCACCGGGTGTCCCATAGCCCTGGGGTGGGCGAGTCACTAGTTTCACACAACCCTCTTTTCGCCGGATTGGAGGATCCAGCGCACTCCAGTGTATACAGTACAATGGCAGCATGGCAACTTCTGGGTCACATGCTCTGGTCACATGACAGCATGTGACTGGAGCTTGTCGCACTACCATTGTACCGACCTGTGCTCGGCTGCAGCCGAGCCGCTCGGATCCAGACTCGTTGGTGGGTGGCTCGAGCGCCTCCGGACCTGGGATCACTTCGCTCTGAAAGGATGCTGGCGCTGCATAGGGGGGTGGTAGGTAGGTGTATGGCCGGAGCCATGTTTGAGTTCGTGACGCCACCCATGGGATGTAGTGAAGGCGTAGACACCACCACTGCAGTTACTGGGCACCCGGGGAGATGGTTATGCAGCAAGATGTTAACCTCTCCGTGGGCAGGGATGATGGCCCCGGGACCCGTTGGGGAGAGCTGAGCGGTGCAGGGCAGTGCGCGGCCGGATGGCACTGTTGTACTCATTGTTATTGACACACACAAGTCTCTGGTAAACATAGTTTATGTTGGTCGAAGCCCGCAGCCGACTGCGTCTGGTCCCCCACCCAGTTCGGTGGTCTTTGCCTTTCTCCTGCACCGTGTAGTGTATGTGTAGACTGCCTGCGCTTCAGCGACGGGAGTCCGCTCCCCGGCTGTATGTATGTCGGGAAAGCCCGTTTGCCCGCAGACGCTGGCCCATGGGATCTCTCTGCCTGTGCGGTGGCTTTCTATCCCCCTCGGTGGGCTGTTGTCTTCAGTCGGGACTTGGGTGGGAAAGGACCTATAGTCCAGACCGCAATCAGTAAATTAACTCAGTCCAGTGGAATCTGGACCTTGTTTCAGGGTCTGAGTACCCCCCTGTGTCTTCCGGTTTCCAGTCAATTCCCCGGGTCGGTACCAGCGTTCCACTACCCTGTCATGGTCCACCATGGTCCCACTGAGCCGTCTTCCCGGCTCCTGCAGGCTAGGCCACCGTCTGCCTCCTAGCCAAGGTGTGCGGGCTACGACCCTCAACCCTGTCAGTCTCCTCCAATCCTCACTCCACTGACACTCTCCTGACTGAACTTTTACTGACTGCACTTCCGGCCTCAGGCCCTTTGAATTCCTTGGTGGGCATGGCCAACAACCTGGCTCCGCCCCCCCGGTGTGTCCATTAAGATCTGAGGGAGGTGACTAGGGTTTATGCAGTTTGGCTGGTGTTACCTTGTGTGGGACTGGTGTTGTGCAGGGCGCTATCTGTGACTACCTGGCTAGTCCAGAGCATCACACTCCCCCTTGGTTAACTACAGACCGTCCGCGGGCTGTCCGACCACCACCGTTTATTTTTCTGAACTGGAAAAGATAAAAATAACACATTACAAGTATAATAACATATTTACAATCATGAAGGTTTCTGTTTCTTCCCTTGACGGGTGGCATTTGGCTTAAACGATGCAAACATGTAAAAACAACATTTTTATTAATCGGGAACGGGACGGGGCCGGGTCCTTTGAGTTGCCCACTCAAACAAACCTGAACCTTAATGCTGCCTCTAAAAACTGGTCAGCACCCCTTTTCCCCAGTCCAAAAATCGGGTTCGGGTCCGGGTGTTGCCCAAACGGGCCTGGTAAAAAGTTGCTTACCCGGCAGTCTCTCAGAGGCCCCACGTCCAGGGGACCCCTGACCCAGAAGATTGTCACCGGTTGCAATGGTGACGGGACCTCGGCCTCCTCTGCCACAGGCCCTTCCTCCAATCAGACTGTAGGACCTAAAAAGGTGGTCCGGGATTATTTACACGCCCAAACGTTATTGGGTGGCCTGCAAGTTCTCGGCCTTGTTCATTTTAAAACGGGAACATCAACTTTAAAACTTCAACCTTACGGCGGGTTCCGGCTTCTTTAAGGCCGGCTATTCTCAGGGCACGCACCCACAAAGTGCTCGGCTGCCTTCATTACCTGCAGATCGCTACCATCAGGTGTTCAAAAACGCCAATGACGAGCGGGGCCTCATCCTCTGAGACGCACTCCGTATCATCCTCTTAGCTGCTGACATCTGTAATCTCCGGTTCTGAGTTGGTGCCCACGGGGCCTTCCGGGCCGGGCGCCATTCCTGACATGGCCGGACGGACTTCCAGGGCCGAGATCCTTCCTGCGGCAGGTGGTTCACCACCAGCTGCTGCACGGGGAGTCACCACCGGAGCCTCTGGACCGGCTGCTCCTGCGACTGGAGCAGGAGCTGCAACCTCCTACTCGTCAGCGGCATTCCCTGTGGGCGCCACCGCTCCAGCGGTCGGCGCAGGGCCGGCATCAGGCTTGGGAGCAGGCATTCTCCATCATTAGTCTTTTCGCGGCACTCGCTTTTTTTGCGGGGCAGTTTCATTTTTCGACTGCGCGCTTTGCTGCACGGCCGTGTTCCCAGGGGGTGAAGCTTCGGCTTTTCACGCTCTTTCTGAGAGGAAGAAGACTCTGGCTGGAATCTTTGTGCCAAAAGATGGCGGATTCTGAAAATTTTCAACGGGTCACCGCTGACTTCAACTTCAAGATGCACTTCACTAGGTAAGTGATTAGGTACGTATTCTGTTCGTGACGCCAGAAGAGTCGATGTGTACCGCCTCGCGCTCGGTTGCAGCCGAGCCGCTTGGATCCAGGCTCATTGGTGGGTGGCTCGAGCGCCTCTGGACCCGGGGTCACTTCGCTCTGAAAGGATGCTGGCGCTACGTAGGGGGGTGGTAGGTAGGTGTACGGTCGGAGCCGTGTTTGAGTTTGTGACACCACCCACGGGATGTGGTGAAGGTGTAGACACCACCGCTGCAGTTACTGGGCACCCGGGGAGATGCTTATGCAGCAAGATGTTAAGCCCTCCGTGGGCAGGGATGATGGCCCCGGGACCTGTTGGGGAGAGCTGAGTGGTGCAGGGCGGTGTGTGGCCGGATGGCACTGTTGTACTCACTGTTATTGACACACACAAGTCTCTGGTAAACAAAGTTGATGGTGGTCGGTGCCCGCAGCCAGCTGCGTCTGGTCCCCCACCCGGTTTGGTGGTCTTTGCCTTTCTCCTGCACCGTGTAGTGTATGTGTAGACTGCCTGCGCTTCAGTGACAGGAGTCCACTCCCTGGCTGTATGTATGTCGGGAAAGCCCGTTTGCTGACAGATGCTGGCCCGTGGGATCTCTCTGCCTGTGCGGTGGCTTTCTATCCCCCTCGGTGGGCTGTTGTCTTCAGTCGGGACTTGGGTGGGAAAGGACCTATACTCCAGACCGCAATCAGTAAATTAACTCAGTCCAGTGGATTCTGGCCCTCGTTTCAGGGTCTGAGTACTCCTTTGTGTGCTCCGGTTTCCAGTCAGTTCCCCGGGTCGGTACTGGTGGGCCACTACCCTGTCCCAGTCCACCACTGTTCACCGAGCCGTCTTCCCAGCTCCTGCAGGCTAGGCCACCATCTCCCTCCTAGCCAAGGTGTGCGGGCTACGACCCTCACACCTGTCAGTCTCCTCCACTCCTCACTCCACTGACACTCCTCTGACTGAACTTGAACTGACTGCTGCCTCAGGCCCTCTGAACTCCTTGGTGGGCCAAGTGCTTGGCTCCGCCCCCTGGTGTGTCCATTAAGCTCTGAGGGAGGTGACTAGGGTTTATATAGTTTGGCTGGTGTTACCTTGTGTGGGACTGGTGTTGTGCGGGGCACTATCTGTGACTACCTGGCTAGTCCAGGGCGTCACACCATTGTACTGCATACACTGTACTAGAGTGCGCCGGATCCGCCAATTCGGCGAAAAGAAGGATGTGTGAAACTAGCCTTAGTGTGATCCAATTCTCTTGGATAAGACAATAAGAGCATACTATAAGGGCAAAATGGAGAACACAATATCTCCATTTCGAGTAATTAATTTTACAAAAAAACCTTGTTGCAGATCTCATTTAATCCCCTTTGATTAAGAAGGTCTATTGGTAAATCAAATATGTTTCACATTGATGAAAAAAGAGTTTTCACTTCATGTTTACCCGTACCAGTGCTTTCTTCAACTATCATCCATCCAAGATAACATATTGTATGTCCTTCCTCAAAGAAGTGATGTGAAACAATAGTTTTGCCATTTATTTTCTTTAGTTCATTATCCTTTTGCTCTTTTTTATTTTTCATTTTAACTCACTAACTTAGATTCAAATTGCTGAATCATACTCAGTCGATCTGATCTTAATCTGTCTTGAAGTTTGTCCCACGTACACATGACTATCATTGTATTTTCATCTATTCACCTGGGCGGATAAGAGATGAATGAGAAAAATCAAATACCAAAGAAGAATCTGATTAAATCTGAAGGGGGTTTTGTGAGACCGAGGACAGTGAATGAACTAAGAACCAGATGATTTTGAAATCGGTTTAAAAAAAAAAAGAAACAAACAGAAGAAACTGACTATTTTTTAGAATAGAGTTCTTGGGAAGGAACAGACTTTTCACTTGAAGGTCCAAGTATACACAGATCGCAAAAAAATGCAAAGAACAAGAGAAGAGCAATGAAGAACAGGATGTGAGTGAACCTCCTATTATAATAATAATAATTTATTCATTTATATAGCGCTATTAATTCCACAGCGCTTTACATACTTTGGCAACACTGTCCCCATTGGGGCTCACAATCTAAGGTCCCTAACTGTATCTTTTTGGAGTGTGGGAAGAAACCGGAGTACCCAGAGGAAACCCACGCAAACTCAGGGAGAACATACAAACTTCTTCCAGATGGTGTCCTTGGTGGGAATTGAACCCAGGACCCCAGCGCTGCAAGACTGCAGTGCTAACCACTGAGCCATCGTGCACAACTCTTCAATGATTCTTTCAGAAAATAAACAACATATGATAATAAAGGTTTGGGTTTTGTGTCTTCTCTTCTACACAAGTTATTTTGAGCTGCGCCAAACCTCTGGAACGCTCTACCCCAAGAAGTTAGGACAAATCACAACTTACTCAGCTTCAGACGCACCCTAAAAACGCATCTTTTTAGGGCGGCCTATCACACTCCCTAGCCGAACTAATTTCACCTAATCCCTCAACAACTTATCAGAAAATAACCCCACGTTAAACTCCATGGCTTCAAAATGCATCTCAAGGCTCTGGCCAACTGGTCCAGAAGCCATTATCTATCCCTCATATCTTTGAGATGGCTGGATTATCATTGTAAATAAGCACTTTTACCTTGCCCCTCCCCACATCTCATTGTAGATTGTAAGCTCTCACGAGCAGGGTTGCCTTTTTTCCCTTTAAATATTGTATCTTCTATAACTGTTACTTGTTTGTATATGATCCTCGAGAATTGTAAAGCGCTGCGGAATATGTTGGCGCTATAGAAATAAAGATTATTATTATTATTATTATTAATTTATAATATGGTAACTTATTTTTTAAAACACCGTATTTTACGGATTATAAGACACACTTTTTTCCCCCCAAAACTGGGGATAAAATGCGGGTGCGTCGTACAATTTGGATATGGCTTACTGGGGCAACGGTGGTGGAACGTGGTCATAGGAGGAAGGGTCGGCGATACTGAAGGCTTGAAGGAGCAATAGAGCAGCTCAGGAGGGTCACAGGATGGGGTAGCTTGGCGACAGGTGCATTGATCAGCCTGCAGGCTCCATTGAATCTTCCATGGTTGACATGACTTCAAGAAAATGGCCGCGGAGGTGGCGCATGCGCAGATTGATGTGATAGACTTCAAGAAAATGACCACAGAGCTCTATCTGCGCACGCGCCTCCCCTTCGCCCATTTTCTTGAAGTCCACAGCATCAAACTTGGGAAATTCAATGGAGCCCGCAGTCAGATAAATGGCACCTCGTCTTGTGACCTTCCTGAGTTGCTCCACTGCAGGGACACCCCCACTGCGTGCCGGAAAATCCATAGTGCCCGCTGCCGCCACGACACCCCCGAGCCTACAGTATCACCAACCCTCCTGAGTCGCAAAAACCCCCACCTGTCAGCATTGCTGAACCTGCCTCCTGTGACCTTCCTGAGCTGCTCCACCACTGCTGCTCCCCCCTGGTGAGCAATAAGATTAAGACATACTAGGATTATAAGATGGGCCTTCATTTTAACAATAACAATTATTTTTTCCTATTTTCCTCCTCTAAATTTGGGGTGTGTCTTAGAATCCGATGTGTCTTTTAAAACAAAAACTACGGTTAGTGGAATTCAATCATTATCTGAATAGCTGTAACTATCTCTTGTGTTTTTATTGAAATAAAAGAGCACAGTATGCACATTTTCTAAAGGAGAGGTTGTGAAGGAATTAAATTGATGGGTGACAAAATTATTTTCTAAGACTAATGATCATAACAATATGCTTAAGTGTGATAGCTTTCATGACACAGATTTTTTTGGAGATAGCAAACAACCAATTCACATGAAACTGAAGGGTTTGTATTGAAGAAAAAGATAATAAATGTAAACAAAATATCAAATTTTTATAAAGATGTTTATTCAATGAGACTATGAGAAAAGCAAACAAACAATAGGAGGAAATAGAGATAGCACTAAGGAAACAAAAGGAGAATAATAACAGTTGCTTGTTTGTGTCGCTATATAATCAACATTCAGAATTAATTAAAAACTCACACTTGAGATATTGGAAATTATTGCACAGGAATACTAAATATAATTTCATGGTTTCATATTTTCATAAATTTTAAGGTTGAAGTAAGACATAAATCTATCAAGTTCAACCTTTAGGCTAACATGTTGATCTAGAGAAAGGCAAAAACTCCAAGAGGCAGATGATAATTGTCCCATATTAAGGGGAAAATATCTTTCTAACTCCAAAATAATATTGGAATATTATTTTGGGCCCCACATTTGTTCATAAAAAAGACAGTTCAGACAATAAATCAGTTTGAGATGACAGATAACTGGAGTTGAGCGCGGTTCGAGGTTCGAGGTTCTCCAGTTCGCGGCTCGAGTGATTTTGGGGGCTGTTCTAGATCGAACTAGAACTCGAGCTTTTTTGCAAAAGCTCGATAATTCTAGATACGTTCGAGAACGGTTCTAGCAGCAAAAAAACCAGCTAATTCCTAGTTGGCTTTCCGCTGTAATAGTGTAAGTCACTCTGTGACTCACACTATTATGACATTTCAGTGTATAGTGTGTGGGAACAGCGCATTCAGATCACTGCTGTTTGGATAATGGCGATCGGCATTTTTTTTTTTCCTTGTCTTCCTTCCCTAAGTGCGCGCGTGTAGTGGGGAGGGCCAGCATGTCAGCCAATCCCAGACACACACACAGCTAAGTGGACTTTTAGCCAGAGAAGCAACGGCATGTGTGATAGGATGTCCATGTCACATGTCACTGCATTATAAAAACGAGTATCTGCCCGTCCGGACGCCATTATCTCTTCTGCGTCCTTGGTGTCAGACATCACTGGCGCAGATCCGTCCTGAGTCCTATCGCCGATACTGCTGTATGCGCTCCATACACAGCGCTGGACAGCTTAGGGATAGCACTTTCTATCAGTCCTTTTAAGGGCTCATACGGGCAGGGTCAGAGCCATAGGTGACAGGTCCGTGAAAACAGAGTTTAACAGCTACACAAGATGACAGCGTCTGTGTAGCTAAGGTCAGGGATTTCCTCGCTGCATTTCCCCATTAGGAGGGAATAGAAAGGCAGGCTTCCATTCCTCTACCCAGAGACCCACAACCCTGCCACTGTACCCTCCTGTCCTCTGCACATTCCAACTCATTATAACTAAGCCATTATACTAGCAAACACTGAGTGAACTTAGTGTCATCCTAAACGTGGCTATTGGACTTTTGTCTAGTCACACTAGTGCAAAGATATTTGCAGCACGTCTGCCTGCATTGCACACTCAAACTCATTGTTACTAAGCCATTATACTAGCAAACACTGAGTGTACCTAGTGTCATCCTAAATGTGGCTATTGGACTTCTGTAAAATCCCAGTAGTGCACAGATATTTGCAGCACGTCTGCCTGCATTGCACACTCCAACTCATTGTTACTAAGCCATTATACTAGCAAACACTGAGTGAACCTAGTGTCATCCTAAACGTGGCTATTGGACTTCTGTAAAATCCCAGTAGTGCACAGATATTTGCAGCACGTCTGCCTGCATTGCACACGCAAACTCATTATAACTAAGCCATTATACTAGCAAACACTGAGTGAACTTAGTGTCATCCTAAACGTGGCTATTGGACTTTTGTCTAGTCACACTAGTGCAAAGATATTTGCAGCACGTCTGCCTGCATTGCACACTCAAACTCATTGTTACTAAGCCATTATACTAGCAAACACTGAGTGTACCTAGTGTCATCCTAAACGTGGCTATTGGACTTCTGTATAGTCCCACTAGTGCACAGATATATGCAGCACCTCTGCCTGCATTGCACACTCAAACTCATTATAACTAAGCCATTATACTAGCAAACACTGAGTGTACCTAGTGGCATCCTAAACGTGGCTTTTGGACTTCTGTATAGTCCGACTAGTGCAAAGATATTTGCAGCACGTCTGCCTGCATTGCACACTCAAACTCATTATAACTAAGCCATTATACTAGCAAACACTGAGTGTACCTAGTGTCATCCTAAACGTGGCTATTGGACTTCTGTATAGTCCCACTAGTGCAAAGACATTTGCAGCACCTCTGCCTGCATTGCACACTCCAACTCATTATAACTAAGCCATTATACTAGCAAACACTCAGTGTACCTAGTGGCATCCTAAACGTGGCTATTGGACTTCTGTATAGTCACACTAGTGCAAAGATATTTGCAGCACGTCTGCCTGCATTGCACACTACAACTCATTATAACTAAGCCATTATACTAGCAAACACTGAGTGTACCTAGTGTCATCCTAAACGTGGCTATTGGACTTCTGTATAGTCCCAGTAGTGCAAAGATATTTGCAGCACGTCTGCCTGCATTGCACACTCAAACTCATTATAACTAAGCCATTATACTAGCAAACACTGAGTGAACTTAGTGTCATCCTAAACGTGGCTATTGGACGTCTGTACAGTCCCACTAGTGCAAAGATATTTGCAGCACGTCTGCCTGCATTGCACACTCCAACTCATTATAACTAAGCCATTATACTAGCAAACACTGAGTGAACTTAGTGTCATCCTAAACGTGGCTATTGGACTTCTGTATAGTCCCAGTAGTGCAAAGATATTTGCAGCACGTCTGCCGGCATTGCACACTCCAACTCATTGTTACTAAGCCATTATACTAGCAATTTATGCTGCCAGTTTAAGGGCCGTAGTTCCATTGTCAGGGATATTTATTCTTTATTATTCTGCTGTTAATAAAGCTAGACCACCGCTGCAATCTACACCACCTCTCAATTTTTACTACCACATTTTCAGTGCACAATCTTGTCGCAATCAACATGAGTGGCAAAATGACAGATGCTGGTGGAAATGGGAAGAGGCGTGGTGGAAAAGGAAAAAAAGGGTTTGTCCGTGGGGAAGGTGGCAAAGCTCCATTATCATCTGCTGATGATAGACCATCTACCAGCAAAAGTAAGATGTCTACTACTTACCGTGGACAATCCGATGTGCTCCCTTTTTTACGGACACGAACAACAGGAACAAAGCTAGATGATGGCAAAAAAAGGAAAATGCTTGAATGGATCTCAAGTGGTCCAACAAGTACCCTCTCAGCCACTTCAAGTACCGCAGCCAAAAAACACCAGTCCTCTGAGTTGTCATCCCAATCAAACTTGCTTTCTCCCAGCTCTGAAGTCTCCATCAGCCCTGCACAGTATGGTGGAACTGAGATGGCTGAGTCTGCAGAGCTGTTCAGTCACACTATAGCCTGGGAATCAGAGGTCTGCGCCCAAGCAACAGTGAGTACAGAACAGGAAATGGTCTGCAGTGATGCCCAGAACCTTTGTGACTCTGATTCAGGCCGCGAGGACCAAGTTTCTGAGCGTAATGTTGACCCTTTGTCACAAACTGTAACACCTGCGGTTATAGACAATGAGGAACATACTGATGACGATGAGACCCAGATACCAGATTGGGATGACAACTTAAATATTCGGTCAGGGCAAGAAGAGGCTCGGTCTGAGGGGGAGGGGAGTGCAAACACAACAATTGATGATGAAGTTCTACATCCCACCTACTGTCAACCCCCAGTCAGGCACTCGAGGAGGCCAACAGAGGCGGTGAAGGAGGATGCAACCGACGACGAAGTTACCTTGCGCCTTCCTGGACAGAGTCGGAGCACTGGTAGCACGTCTACAACTGCATCATCAGCCACCACTCTGCCTCTGAGCACTAGTCGGGGGGGCTCAGCAGGTCGCATGCCCTCTAAGCCTTGCCTAGCCTGGTCCTTTTTTGACATACCGAAAGATCGCCAAAATTATGTGATGTGTAAAATTTGTCGTGATTCTGTTAGTAGAGGTCAAAACCTCAGCAGTTTGACAACTTCTTCCATGAATCGTCACATGAATAAATATCATAGGTCCTGGTGGGAAGCTCACCGTGCTGCAATGCGGCCTAGCGGAGCGAACCATCCACGGCCTGCCCCTTCCAGTGCATATGCGCGCTCTTCATCTTCTAGGACTGTGGGGACAGCTGTCACACCTGGTTTTCCACGCACAACTTCCACCACTGTAACCGCAACAGGCAGTTTGCTTGGTAGGTCGTCAGTTGGTTTGGAAGGGGAAACAAGTGAGTGTGTACAGCTCTCCCAGACATCGATAGCACCAACGTTGGATGAAGGCAACATCATGTCTCTGCCTGCACTTTCCTCACAAACCTGCATTTTTCCAGGGACACCCTACTCAACACCGTCTACACACAGCAGCCAGATCTCTGTCCTTCAGATGTGGTCAAATAAAAGGCCATTTCCTGCGACCCATGACAAAGCTAAGAGGTTGACTCTATCCCTCTGTAAGCTCTTGGCTACCGAAATGCTGCCTTTCCGCCTAGTGGACACACAGGATTTTAGAGACCTTATGTCTGTCGCTGTGCCCCAGTACCAGATGCCTAGTCGCCACTACTTCTCTAAGAAAGGTGTGCCCGCGCTACACCAGCATGTCGCACACAACATCACCGCTTCCTTGAGAAACTCTGTGTGTGAACGGGTGCATTTCACCACCGATACTTGGACCAGTAAGCATGGACAGGGACGTTACATGTCGCTGACTGGGCACTGGGTAACTATGGTGATAGATGGTGAAGGGTCTGCTGCACAAGTCTTGCCGTCCCCACGACTTGTGTGTCAATCCTCTGTCTGTCCAAGTTCTGCCACTGCTTCTGCCTCCTCCACCTCATCTGGGTCCTCCACCTCCGCCCCAAGCCTGCCTGGTCAGGCCACCAGCGTTCTCACTGCGTAGAAGGAATCACGCACCCCTCATTACTATGCTGGCAGCAGAGCGCAATGGCATCAGGCGGTCTTTAGCTTGACATGTCTTGGGAATAGGAGTCACACAGCTGAGGAGTTGTGGTCAGCTCTGCGGTCCGAGTTTAATAAATGGTTGTCTCTACTCAACCTCCAGCCTGGTAAGGCCGTGTGCGACAATGCTGCAAACCTGGGTGCGGCCCTTCGCCTGGGCAAGGTGACACACGTGCCTTGTATGGCTCACGTGTTGAACCTTGTTGTCCAGCAATTCTTAACACACTATCCCGGCCTAGATGGCCTTCTGACCAGGGCACGAAAACTGTCTGCTCACTTCCGCCGTTCAACCACCGCAGCTGAGCGACTTGCATCTCTCCAGAATTCTTTCGGCCTGCCGGTTCATCGCCTGAAATGCGATGTGGCGACACGCTGGAATTCAACTCTCCACATGTTACAGCAACTGTGGCAGCACCGCCGAGCCCTGGTGCAATACGTCATGACGTATAGCCTGGGCCAACGAGATGCAGAGGTGGGGCAGATCACCCTGATGGAGTGGTCTCAGATCAAGGACCTATGCACCCTTCTGCACAGTTTCGACATGGTGACGAATATGTTTAGCGCTGACAATGCCATTATCAGCATGATAATTCCAGTCATTTACATGCTGGAGCACACGCTAAACATTATTCGGAGTCAGGGGGTGGGACAACAGGAAGGGGAGGAACTACAGGAGGATTCATATGCGCAAGGGACAACAACATCACCAAGGTCCAGACGTTCATCATCACCAACGCAGCAGGCATGGGACCATGGGGGACAGGGATCAACAGGGGCGCATAGTAGCAGGTGAAATGTTGAGGGAGGTGCAGGAGAACATGAAGAAATGGAGGACGAACTGTCCATGGACATGGAAGACTCAGCAGATGAGGGAGACCTTGGTCAAATTTCAGTTGAAAGAGGTTGGGGGGAGATTTCAGAGGAAGAAAGAACGGGTAGCACCTCTATGCCACAAACACAGCATGGACTTGGTCCGCATGGCTGCGCAAGACACATGAGTGCCTTCTTGTTGCACTACCTCCAACATGACCCTTGTATTGTCAAAATTAGAAGTGATGATGACTACTGGATTGCCACACTATTAGATCCCCGGTACAAGTCCAAATTTTGTGACATAATTTCAGCCATAGAAAGGGACGCACGTATGCAGGAGTATCAGCTCAGCAGAAGCTGTTACTCGATCTTAGCTCGGCTTTTCCACCAAACAACCGTGCAGGTGCAGGGAGTGATTCTCCCAGTTGTAACTTGACAAACATGGGACGGTCTCGTCATCTTCAACAGTCTACCCGTACCAGTAGGACTGTATCTGGTGCTGGTAACAGCAATTTTATGGAATCTTTTCATAATTTTTTTAGACCCTCCTTTGCAAGGCCACCAGAGACAACAAGTCTGACACATAGTCAACGGCTGGAGAGGATGATACAGGAGTATCTCCAAATGAACATCGATGCCATGACTTTGAAAATGGAGCCTTGCTCATTTTGGGCTTCAAATCTAGAAAAATGGCCAGAGCTATCCAGTTACGCCTTGGAGATTTTGTTGTGTCCAGCTGCCAGCGTTGTCTCTGAACGTGTCTTCAGTGCTGCTGGGTGTGTGCTGACAGATAAGCGCACGCGTCTGTCCAGTGACAATGTGGACAGACTAACGTTCATCAAAATGAACAAGTCATGGATCCACCAGGAATTTACTACCCCTGTGTCATCCTGGGGAGAGTAAATGCTTGTGGATTTGGAATGTGATTGATGCAAATCTAGCTGTGAAGTGTACAACTGGGGCACAACTGCTGCCACTGAATGGGTGGGTGTGTGTGGGGCCCAATTTTTGGAAAAAAAGAGAGGCTCCGCTTGGAGTAACCCTTGATTGCTGTGTTTTTTTAAAATGATCCAAGATGAACAGAGCTGGGATCAGGAAAGACTTTGCTACCTACCCCGGTGTCATCCTGGGGACGATTAAGAATAGTGTATTTTTGAATGTGCTTGATGCAAATCAAAACATCCTGTTTGCAACTAGGGCACAAGTGCTGCCACTGATAAGGTGTCTGTGTGGCCCAATTTTTTGAAAAAAGGGAGACTCCGCTTGGAGTAACCCTTACTTACATTGTTTTTAAAAGGAGCCAAGATGAACAAGTCATAATTCAGCAAAGACTTTGCTACCTACCCCGGTGTCATCCTGGGGACGGTTAAGTATGGCGTATTTTTGAATGTGCTTGATGCAAATCTAGCTGTGAAGTGTACAACTGGGGCACAACTGCTGCCACTGAAGGGGTGGGTGTGTGTGGGGCCCAATTTTTGGAAAAAAGGGAGGCTCCGCTTGGAGTAACCATTGATTGCTGTGTTTTTTTAAAATGATCCAAGATGAACAGAGCTGGGATCAGGAAAGACTTTGCTACCTACCCCGGTGTCATCCTGGGGATGGTTAAGAATAGCGTATTTTTGAATTTGCTTGATGCAAATCAAAACATCCTGTTTGCAACTAGGGCACAAGTGCTGCCACTGATAAGGTGTCTGTGTGGCCCAATTTTTTGAAAAAAGGGAGACTCCGCTTGGAGTAACCCTTACTTACATTGTTTTTAAAAGGAGCCAAGATGAACAAGTCATAATTCAGAAAAGACTTTGCTACCTACCCCGGTGTCATCCTGGGGACGGTTGAGTATGGCGTATTTTTGAATGTGCTTGATGCAAATCTAGCTGTGAAGTGTACAACTGGGGCACAACTGCTGCCACTGAATGGGTGGGTGTGTGTGGGGCCCAATTTTTTGAACAAAAGGGAGACTCCGCTTGGAGTAACCCTTGATTGCTGTGTTTTTTTAAAATGATCCAAGATGAACAGAGCTGGGATCAGGAAAGACTTTGCTACCTACCCCGGTGTCATCCTGGGGACGGTTAAGAATAGCGTATTTTTGAATGTGCTTGATGCAAATCAAAACATCCTGTTTGCAACTAGGGCACAAGTGCTGCCACTGATAAGGTGTCTGTGTGGCCCAATTTTTTGAAAAAAGGGAGACTCCGCTTGGAATAACCCTTACTTACATTGTTTTTAAAAGGAGCCAAGATGAACAAGTCATGGTTCAGCAAAGACTTTGCTACCTACCCCGCTGTCATCCTGGGGACGGTTAAGTATGGCGTATTTTTGAATGTGCTTGATGCAAATCTAGCTGTGAAGTGTACAACTGGGGCACAACTGCTGCCACTGAAGGGGTGGGTGTGTGTGGGGCCCAACTTTTGGAAAAAAGGGAGACTCCGCTTGGAGTAACCCTTGCTTACATTGTTTTTAAAAGAAGCCAAGATGAACAGAGCTGGGATCAGGAAAAACTTTGCTACCTACCCCGGTGTCATCCTGGGGACGGTTAAGTATGGCGTATTTTTGAATGTGCTTGATGCAAATCTAGCTGTGAAGTGTACAACTGGGGCACAAGTGCTGCCACTGAAGGGGTGTCTGTGTGGCCCAATTTTTGGAAAAAATGGAGACTCCGCTTGGAGTCACTTTGCGGTGTTTTACATGATTTTAGAAGGGCATGCCATGCCTATATCTGTGTCTCGTCCTCTTTTTCCTCGTAACGCTGTTTTGTTTTCACATGAGAATTTGTCCTTGTCACTTTGCCATGTGTTTGTGTTGTGAGTTGTTTGTCACCTTTTGGACACCTTTGAGAGTGTTTTCTAGGTGTTTTTATGTGTTTGTGATTGCCTGCCATTCTTTCCTATGCAGTTCGAGTTCGGTTCGTCGAACGTTCGACGAACCGAACTCGAACGGGAGCTCCGTTCGGCAAACCGACCTCGAGCCGAACCGCGACCGGTTCGCTAATCTCTACCCATAACTAACCAATCAAAGTGTACATATTTGGCATATAAGAAACAACAGTATGTACCTATCCATGTCTGAATTGTCAGACTGAATTTGCAGTAATAAGAGGCAGTCATATTGTATGTACAGTGCCTACAAGTAGTATTCAACCCCCTGTAGATTTAGCAGGTTTGATAAGATGCAAATAAGTTAGAGCCTGCAAACTTCAAACAAGAGCAGGATTTATTAACAGATGCATAAATCTTACAAACCAACAAGTTATGTTGCTCAGTTAAATTTTAATAAATTTTCATCATAAAAGTGTGGGTCAATTATTATTCAACCCCTAGGTTTAATATTTTGTGGAATAACCCTTGTTTGCAATAACAGCTAATAATTGTCTTTTATAAGACCTGATCAGGCCGGCACAGGTCTCTGGAGTTATGTTGGCCCACTCCTCCATGCAGATCTTCTCCAAGTTATCTAGGTTCTTTGGGTGTCTCATATGGACTTTAATCTTGAGCTCCTTCCACAAGTTTTCAATTGGGTTAAGGTCAGGAGACTGACTAGGCCACTGCAACACCTTGATTTTTACCCTCTTGAACCAGGCCTTGGTTTTCTTGGCTGTGTGCTTTGGGTCGTTGTCTTGTTGGAAGATGAAATGACGACCCATCTTAAGATCCTTGATGGAGGAGCGCAGGTTCTTGGCCAAAATCTCCAGGTAGGCCGTGCTATCCATCTTCCCATGGATGCGGACCAGATGGCCAGGCCCCTTGGCTGAGAAACAGCCCCACAACATGATGCTGCCACCACCATGGTTTACTGTAGGTATGGTATTCTTGGGGTCATATGCAGTGCCATCCAGTCTCCAAACATCACGTGTGTGGTTGGCACCAAAGATCTCGATCTTGGTCTCATCAGAGCAGAGAACCTTGAACCAGTCTGTCTCAGAGTCCTCCAAGTGATCATGAGCAAACTGTAGACGAGCCTTGACATGACCCTTTGAAAGTAAAGGTACCTTACGGGCTCGTCTGGAACGGAGACCATTGCGGTGGAGTACGTTACTTATGGTATTGACTGAAACCAATGTCCCCACTGCCATGAGATCTTCCCGGAGCTCCTTCCTTGTTGTCCTTGGGTTAGCCTTGACTCTTCGGACAAGCCTGGCCTCGGCACGGGAGGAAACTTTCAAAGGCTGTCCAGGCCGTGGAAGGCTAGCAGTAGTTCCATATGCCTTCCACTTCCGGATGATGCTCCCAACAGTGGAGACAGGTAGGCCTAACTCCTTGAAAAGGGTTTTGTACCCCTTGCCAGCCTTGTGACCCTCCACGATCTTGTCTCTGATGGCCTTGGAATGCTCCTTTGTCTTTCCCATGTTGACCATGTATGAGTGCTGTTCACAAGTTTGGGGAGGGTCTTAATTAGTCAGAAATGGCTGGAAAAAGAGATAATTAATCCAAACATGTGAAGCTCATTGTTCTTTATGCCTGAAATACTTCTTAATACTTTAGGGGAACCAAACAGAATTCTGGTGGTTTGAGGGGTTGAATAATAAATGACCCTCTGAATAAACTTTTCACAATTTAAAAAAAAAAAATAAAAAAAGAAATAACATTCTTTTTTGCTGCAGTGCATTTCACACTTCCAGGCTGATCTACAGTCCAAATGTCACAATGCCAAGTTAATTCCGAATGTGTAAACCTGCTAAATCTGCAGGGGGTTGAATACTACTTGTATGCACTGTACATCCTATGCAGGGATATACACTGAACAAAAATATAAATGTAACATTCCATAGGCCACAATTAACAACCTGATCAATTCTATGCGAATGAGATGTGATGCTCACACCAGATACTATAAATATCAAAAAACCTTTAAAATAGAAACCAAAACGGGTTCAAAAGGAAAAGAAAAGTAAAGAGGAAAATATTTTATGAACTTTTAGAAACCAATTTAATTATATGTATATATATATATATATATATATATATATATACATATACAGTACAGGCCAAAAGTTTGGACACACCTTCTCATCTCTAGAAAAGGAATGGACATTAGACCAGTGGAAATCTGTGCTTTGGTCTGATGAGTCCAAATTTGAGATATTTTAATCCAACCACCGTGTCTTTGTAGAAAAAGTGAACAGAGGGACTGGACTCTGCATGCCTGGTTCCCACAGTGAAGCATGCAGGAAGAGGTGTCATGGTGTGGCGGTGCTTTCCTGCTGACACTGTTGGGGATTTATTAAAAATTGAAGGCATACAGAACCAGCATGGCTACCACAGCGTCTTGCAGCAGCGTGCTATTCCATCCGGTTTGCGTTTAGTTGGACCCTCATTTATTTTTCAACAGGACAATGACCCTAAACACACCTCCAGGCTGTGTAAGGGCTCTTTGACCAAGAAGGAGAGTGATGGGGTGCTACGCCAGATGATCTGGCCTCCACAGTCACAAGACCTAAACCCAATCCAGATGGTTTAGGGTGAGCTGGGCCGCAGAGTGAAGGCAAAAGGGCCAACAAGTGCTAAGCATCTCTGGGAACTCCTTCAAGACTGTTGGAAGACCATTTCCGGTGACTACCTCTTGAAGCTCATCAAGAGAATGCCAAGAGTGTGCAAAGCAGTAATCAAAGCAAAAGGTGGCTACTTTGAAGAACCTAGAATATAAGACATATTTTTAGTTGTTCCACACTTTTTTAAGTATTTCATTCCACATGTGTTAATTCATAGTTTTGATGCCTTCAATGTGAATCTACAATTTTTAGAGTCATGAAAATAAAGAAAACTCTTTGAATGAGAAGGTGTGTCCAAACTTTTGGTCTGTACTGTATATATTTTCCCTCCTCTCATTCGTATTCTTTGATATTCCATATTAATTTGATTTGTATATTTTTATGGATATTTATATACCAATTTATTCATTGCAATTCTATTTTTTTCACTTACTTTGCACTTTGTTGTCATATTTAATATTCAAAATTACATTTAGTATATTTATTTCACATGATTATACACTATATCAATTAATTCACCTTTTATCAATATATACTATCATTGCACTTAGTGGTATTTTCCAATAGTATTTATTCATGTTATTATTCATTCCTCCACTTTCACACTATTCTTAATAATTCACATGCACCTCAATAATAAAAAATATTCACCACACCAAAATTCATTTTAAAACATCATGACCTATTACATTTCCAATTTTATATGGGCAATATTTAGAATGCGAACTATTAATGCACTTTATTGCTAAACGCAAAGGAGCGCATTATCCACATGCTCCATTCACTGACCTCTGCTTGCCGCCGGAGAATAGACATGCTGACACTCTGTGGCGTCTGTTACTATGACGACACGGTCTGTTATGCGTCTCATGAATGACGGGCGGGGGTCACATTAAGTGAAGGTTGCCATGTGATATATGCCCCGAGAACTCCGTGACCAGAAATAACACATGTTTGTAATCACAGGTGGTAATTTTAAACCAGGCAGGGTATTAAAGGGCCATCAACTTCACTCTCCTTCAGCTCTCCCTGAAGAAGAGAATGCTTGAAACGTGCGTCGGGGCATAGCGGCACGCAGGACACCTCTGACTAATTTAAAGGTATGCTAAATTCTTAATCAAATTTGCACTTCACAAGCACTTTATATTACTAAGCTATATTTTTTATACCTTTCATCTAATATTATATATAACTGCATATAATTTTGCACTCAGCACTTTATTATTTATATGTTATATAGAGTTAACTGATATTTATATATGATTGGTCATTGCACTAGGCACTTTCATTACCTGACAAACCCCTGTTAACAGTATTGGGAATTTGATCCAGTCTTATATTATCAATGAATATGCAATATATGTTATTTTTAACAATTTAAATAAAAATTATTATTTTATCATGAAATGATCACCATTCCCTTTATTTGAACCCGTTTTGGTTTCTATTTTAAAGGTTATTTTATATTTATGACTTTCTAATGGTGATTTTATACGGAATATTTTGATTATTTTTCCACACCAGATACTGACTGATTTTCTGACGCTCAAGACCCACCCATTTTAGAGAGGTATTTTATTATGGCCAGCCTAAGGCACACCTGTGCAACAATCATGCTGCCTAATCAGCATCTAGATATGCCACACCTGTGAAGTGGCTGGATTATCTTAGCAAAGGAGAAATGATCATGAACACAGATTTAGAAAAATTTGTGAACAATATTTGAGAGAAGAAGGCCTTTTGTGTGCATAGAAAGTTTAGATCTTAAGAGTTCAGCTGATGAAAAATAGGGGAAAAAATAAGTGTTGCATATATTTTTTTGTTCACTGTAAGTTCAAGATGAAGGGACTTTTTTAGTAGCCATAGGTAAAATCTAATTTATGTCTTGAAATGACCCTGTGACAAAGTCTACCTGGAACAAATTTTAAGACATGATCAGATCTGGTTGTCAGACCTTCATTCAGACTTCTGAAACTATTAAGAAATAATGACCCCCTCCCTGACAAAAAAGAAAAAAAGGATAGTGAACTAAAGAAACAAAATTGGCAAAACTACTATTGCATGTCATTTTTTTGTGACTGGACAAAAAATATGTGATCTAGAATGGACGGTAGTTGAGGAAGACACTGGTAGACATGAGCAGAAAGTGAAAACTCAATGTTATTCTCACCTGATGAGGTGGATTTATGAAGTCACTATACAAGTTTGACACATGGATCCATGGCATTTGTTCTGCAGACTGGGATGGTGCAGTCAAAAGACGATGTCAAAGGAAGCACAGTCATATTTGTAAAGATGAATGCACACTATGAACAGGGAACAATAAGGTTATGTACCTGTGACGCCCTGGACTAGCCAGGTAGTCACAGACATGACACCACACACACCCCTTCCCCGGACAGGTGACAACAGTCAAACAGAAACCCTTGTTGCCACCCTCCAGGGTCTGATGTCCACACCAGGTGGGGCGGAGCCAGGTGGTTGGCCCACCCACCGAGGAGTTCACAGGCCTGGAGGCGGGAAAACAAAGACAGTTGAGCACAGTTGAGTACAGTCGAGTGGATGGAGTAGAGAGGAGAGACACGCACGGGCAGACCTGGGATCAGGCCTGCCACGGACTGTCTAGGTGTCTGAGTCGAAGCCCAGGCACCTCCAGCAAGGTCGGCAGACGGTGGTGGCCATCGGCAGGAGTTGGCACACGGTCGGTGGAACCGTAGGATCGGGGTCGGGCGGTGGCCCGACGGTACCGAACCGGGGAGCCGATTGGAGCCAAGCACCAGGCAGGGTACTCAGACCCCGACTGGGCTAGAAGCTGCCCTGCTAGTTGAATTTACTGATTGCGGTCTGGACTTCAGGGGTTCATTCCCACCCAAGTCCCGACTGATGGCAACAACCCAAGTCCCGACTGATGGCAACAACCCAATCATCCCGGATAAGTGCCACCGCCACAGGCAAGAGATCCATAGGGCCAGCGCCTGCAGGAAAACCGGCTCCTACGGCCCCTTACATGCCGGGGAGCGGACTACCGGTGTCCAGGCACTGGAGCATTCACAACATAACACAGGTGCAGGGAAACGACAGCTATCACCAACCCGTCCAGGGAGAACACCGCAGTCGGCTGTGGGCCCAGTCCATCCTGCCGTTTGGTTTATCAAAGACTCTGTTTTTCCTGTGTCAGAGTGAGTACACCAGTGCCGTCAGGCACCACACCGCGCTGCACCGCGACCCTGCGCCCTGAACCCCGGCCAGCATCCCTCCCTGTACAGGCCCCCGGTACCATCGCCCCTGCCCATGGAGGGGTGAACACCAAGCTGCATAACACCGTCACCGGGAGGCCTAGTCAACGGCAGTGTTGGTGTCCATCCTACGATCACCACAACCCGTGGGTGGCGTCACGAACTTTACCAAACAACCACCCCAAACCCCTGCGTTCACCGCCACTACATCCTTCCAGAGCAACGTGATCCCCGGATCCGGAGGCACTCGAGCCACCGACACGCGAGCCCGGATCCGAGTGGCTCGGCGGCCGCAGCCGAGGCCGCGGGGCGGTACACATTCATGATCAGGACTCACTGTGTCCTGGATGCAGTAAGTCCTGACCTGCAGGGCCGTGAGTCTCCTCCGCAGGAGACGGCAGCTGCTTGTACCCACGATCAGGGTTTAGTGCACTGTGGTCTCTCGCATGAATTCCTATGGAGGACACATGCAAATCCGCAGCAAACAATTGACATGCTGAGGTCTGGAAAGCCGCACCACAGGTCAGTGTTTGCTGCGGAAAAAACAAGCACAGTGGGCACGGGATTTCTAGGAATCACATCCACTATCCTTGTACTGTACAACGCAGCATTTTGGATGCAGCAAA